>NW_026925114.1:140000-254106 GCF_032062105.1 Saccostrea cuccullata
TAAAATGTAGCCTTAACGTAAGGGAAACAAAAAATTAATATTTATGTGGTTAATAATGATGACACTTTGTATGATTTGCGCTTTCAAAAAATGTTTCAAGGCAAAAAAAAAAAAATCGTATCTGATAAAGGGAATGAAAAGCGACAAAAATCAAGTGAACGTTCGTGTACTGACGGTACGAGGAAATATTGCATGATGGGAAAGTAAATTGAAATTTAACATCATACCCTTCATGTTAATAATTTAAAACTTGTTATACAATTTTCATTTGACCAAGTCTTGACCTTATTTTAAACAGTTACAGGAAAACGCCAATGCTCCAGAAGATTTTGGGAAAAAATGTAAACAGTGGTGAAAGTTACTACTTAAGAACCAAGGAACATTTATCTTGTTGGGAAAAAGGTATTTTGGAAGAAAATTTGTACCCAAACTGTTTTACCTTCAACTAATAATGATTCTCAATCTGCTGAAAACTGGAAAGATCTTGGGAGGCTTAAGTATCATCAGTGTTACGAAAGCCTTGTATATGAAGAAAACTAATTATGAAAGAAGAGAGCAATGGAATCACGTTTTCAGTGAAGACCTTTTAGATTTTTTTGTACGAAAATGATAAAAGACTAAAAGACTTATAATAACCTTGCATTACTACCTGGAAACAATTTATCCCTTAAAGAGAGCATTTCTCCGTTCAAAGCATTACGCTTTTAAATTAGTAAATGGGAATGACTACAGGGCTCAAGAAAGTTTCCTGAGAGCAAATGATTTCAATTCATCGGTCTACTCCTTGAGAGACTTGAGCAATTTACAGAAAATGATTTTAGAGACCACGGGGCATGGAGGTTCACCATTTTTACTTCACAAAGATTATGAGGTATCTGGCTTATCACTAGACGGAATAGGTGGGGGAGGTGGAGGAGGAATAGGGGGAGTAATAGGAGAAATATTGGTAGAAGTAATCACAAACGTTATATCAGCTCTTCTTGAAGCAAAGTTTCATGATTGGTGGCACGGAGGAGATGGAGGTGAAGATGATTGAAATGAAGGTGATGAAGATGGAGATGATGGTAAGTTTTAAATATAAAAATCTGATTAACTCGAAATATTTACTTGGAAAATTAGATTGAAGTCCTGTTTTCTAAAACTGTATTTTGCAAGAATGCACTAGATTTATATCAGAGAACTAATTAATTGTTAAAATTTGAGTAAATCTATTTGAAGCTCCTGTACCTTTAGCACACAAACGTTGATTTTTGTCGCTTTTCATTTACTTCATCAAATGCGGATTGCAACCTTCTTCCTAGTTTGAACACCATTTACACATATTTCTGTTGATTATGATGATTTGATAACCTGCATGAAATCTTAATTTCTGTCTCGATTCAGATTTTTTTTTCTTGATTTTCTATTTCATAGATTGTCAGGGAGTCACTGGGCATGAAAAATGGGAAGAAATGAAAAATGAAGCTCCTGAAGTGTTGCTCTATGAAGACAATTTATTCTATCGATCTATCTGTGGAAAGCTGGTATGTTACAGACAAATCCGGTGATCAAGGAATTTTTCTTAGAAAGTACATAGATAGGGGGAGCTATCTAGAGTTTAAATGCTTGGCGAATGAAAACATGGAGAGCAGTCCTGGAGATGAGTTTAATTATGAGTGTATTCTAAAAAGTGAAATGAAAAGAATCAGACCATAAGTCAGACAACTTTGAGTTCCTTTATTATTCCGTTATTTTAAAATCCTGGCAGAATATAAAAAATTAAGGAACTTTATAACAGAACATCAGTAAACTCTCAACAAATTTCAGAATTATTTTACCAAAATTTAGATTTTTTAACCAGAGATTTCCGATCAAAATTGGTAGAGGAATTATATAGAGAGGCGTAAGAATATTCCCTTTTTTATGATTAAAAATGTTTCTGGTGGTGAATTCCATATGAAATGAAGTGTCCATTTCAATTACTTAACAGAAATAATGTACACATTTGAGATAAACTCATGATTACCATGTTTTCCCGAACATTGATTTATTAGAAATATCCCTTTATATATGCTTAGAAGATATTTTTTCTGTGACAATAATGCTCAATTTTATGATTGTTCTATACCTTTGTACTGTAAAGTCACATATTTTCGACGGGTCAAATTTTCGTGGTTTGAGGAAAATATGTTGCTTTGTGGGGATTTGATTCCGTGGCTGAAGAATTGTTCAGTAGTAATATATGTGAAAAATTGCATTTCGTGGTGGACATAAATTCATGGGTCTCTTCATACCTTGAAAACCACGAAAATTACCCCCCCCCCCAACGAAAATTAGTGATTTCACAAGTTATTTTGTATATATGTAAAATGATCTTGTATCCCATATACCATTGTATGAATCAATAATTTATAAACAATCAACTAATGGCATGAAAAATTGTTACAAGCATGTCTTCATCTCAAAAACTAACAATCTTTTTGTATTCATGTATTTGACTTGAATAAAATTCCTTATAAAAGATAACTGACATTGAATTCAAGATATCCATTATCATTTTCAGCTATTCGGTTAAAATTGGCCAATCAAAACATAAATTGGTTCGAACATCAAATTAAATTCAAGACCATTTTGTGCTAAACCGCATGGAAACGAAAGCGTTACAGACAGACAGACAGACAGACAGAAAGATGGACGGACGGACGGACAGACCCAAATTAATATCCCCCACTTTTCAATCGGGGGACAAAAAGTCATACTTTTGATTAATGACATAACATATCTGCTTTAGACAATTCAAGTACATTGTATCAATAAATGTGTAGGCACTAACGACACAAGACGACTTCATCTCAAATCGCAACAGTTGCAATATTTAAGTCACATTAAGTTCAGTAATGTATACTCAGTGTGATGTTCATTTTTACCGTTGTATATTCATGGGATTTAAAATGCTATGTGGTTTTCTCTATCAGAGATCAGACTGTCAAATGTTTGGCACCGCCTTCATCAGGTTGGGAACACATCCCCTTTAGCGAGATCATCTCGCTAAATCGCGATTATCCCTCTCTAGCGGGAGAAAATACATCTCGAAAAACCGAGATTTGTACTCCGATTCAAACTGTAATCGTGTTAACTTCTGAAAAACGAAAAACTGGAAGTATGTCAACTTTTTCGATAAATATTTAGTGTCTCATCTCAATAAATTTGCTTCAAAATATTGCCTCCACTGCTGCAAATCATGGAAATTAGAATAAGTATATGAACAATAGCGTAGCCTTCCTACGGAGGACCACAGGTTATAATTATCAGTACAATTGACCTTACTTCGATTATACGTTTATTGTAGTTGTACGTTTACCTTTTTTATATGCCTGCTTGAAAAGCGGGAGTATATACAGCATGATATAGTGAATGATAGGGTTACCGTCACGTTGGACTTCCCGTATGGCATGCCGATCTTGACACGAAGTCTGTTCGGTGACCTAGGCTCTAGATTCTCAAATCGCCTGATTGACTGATATTAAGCCCCACCTTCATATATACTGTAAGAAGCATCTTTGCTGCATTCGTCAGAGTTTGCAGGATCTTCTAACAGATACATTAATTCTTCCGTATACTAAACCCGTGAAAAAAAAAACTTTCAGTGTCAAATTTAAATTCTCGTCCTACGTAAATTAATCAACTCTAAAATGATTTTATCCTAAACTATTGCACTATCTCAAAATATGACTGTAAAAGTTATATTGGAAACGTGATCTTTTAGACGGCGAGAGATGCCTGAAGGTACATGTACATGTAGATGGACGGATATGTAAGGAAGGGGGGGGGGTTACTTGGGAAAAAAATACAGTAGGTAGGTTGTGCGACTACATTTCTTTAAATGTATGATATGTATCAAGATTCTAATCTGGCATGGTAAACGCTATCGACATATCCATTTTCAAACCACAACCATTTTAATTGAAAGGGTCTTATCTGTGACCAATTAAGTCTCTTTTAATAGTAAGCTATTCATAAACGGTAGATCATCGCTTATATATAAAGGTGACAATAGCCTCTCTTGATAACTCAAAAAAAAAAAAACAACTACAAGGCATAATAAAATGTAAAATTCGAAGTATTCCTTGCAATGTTCGTAGATATTCTTTCAGAATAAAGCATATCTTTAGCAGTATTTATCCGCCGCCAAAATACGGCTGATATTTAACAATAAGCAATCAATACCTTTAGCATTTTTTAAAAAAATTATTTAATATTGGGGGGGGGGGCAGATTTTTCAGAAGCCCCCCTTTTTTTAAATATAAAAATGCCACTGGTCTGTGTTCTTCCATGTAGCCTTTGTTTTGGAAAGTATCTGATTTCCTATTATTTACACATATTAACTTACGCAGTATGCCAACATACATGTATGTTTCCAACGCAATTAAAGTGTCCTCAAACGAAGAACTGTTCGTTGCCACCGACTAAAAACATTACGAATTTATGTCATTAAAATACGAATACCTAGGACATATTTCTTTAAATTATAGCAACACGTTAAAAGCAGTAATTTCAACAATTTCGCATTTTTGTTTTCTTTAATTATCTTAGTTATGAAAAGTAATTCAAGGTAACATGTTTTTCACTTTCAACAGGCACGTTTCAGTGTTAATGAAAAGAAGGGTAAGTGGTAATTGAAAAAAGTTCGATCCCACTTCTACCCGCGTGAAATAGGATTTCCAGGTTTGGACAATGGTCAAATTCTCCTCTTTTTTGTCAAGTTTTTTTTCAGGTTGAATTTTTTCTCTTTGAATTAGCCGCCTCCTTTTCTCCAATTTTCCGACGCCGTTGAATCATGCTTTCCTGAATTTACAAGTTTACCATGTATCAACATTTGTACTGAGTCAAAATATCGGTTCTGAGTTAGACTCAATATATACCTTTTTGTATTAATTTGTTTTCAATATTTTATTAAATCAATTAATGGTTTATCCATATTCTATACACATCTCAATTTATACTTCGTTTTTTTTAATCATGACTTTTCCACAAATGTCACAACCCTGTTGCGCTTCCGTACTTCTAAGCGTCAACCAAAGATCGAATATTTCAGCAAATATCATGAGTTACTGAAGAATATAATTTTTAACTTTTGTACAAGAATTATGGGCGGCGGAAAGGGTAAAAAAGACATTTATGCAAAACTAACAACTAATTTTAAAAACATAATGAAATACAAAACAGACAACCTTAAAAACAAAATCAACAGACTCGTTTGCAAAATCAACAGACTCCGATGCAAAACCATCGATCACCAATGGAAAACCAACGATTATTCACTGAATTGTCGCTAGATGGCGTGCAAAAAACATACATTACCTGAATTAACGCTAGATGGCGCGCAAGTTTTTCTATTCACATAGAACCTATATAGTACTTCACTGCTTCAGTGGCTGTGAAAGTACTATAGGTTTCTATGTATGAAGCTTTAAAAGTTAACCTCACCCCATCCCTCCCCCAAATAGGTTTTTCACTTTTGGGAAAGGAGTTTATGTTAGTTTGTTTATTTATTTGTTTGCTTGTTTTGGGTTTTTTGTGCTTGTCAAGAAAATTATGGGCTGGATTGTTTTTATTGGGGTGGACCCCCCCCCCCCCCCCCGAAAAAAAACAGGATCTGCGCCTTTACAGATATGAATCATATAATACAAAAAAAATAAATATGGTCTGAGGAACAGGATAATCAAGGTTGGTACTAATGCGCAAGGGAGATGATGACATTTTTTGCGCAAGGGAGATGATGATATTGGGGGGGTGATATTGGGGGGGGGGGGGGGTATCGACATATCAATATCAAAAACTCATGAAGTTTCAGTAAAGGTCTCATAAGATTTTGGTAACTTATTGATTAAACATGAATTAAAATGTTTGATAATAAATCTGGGAAAGATATTCGAAAGGATAGTTTTAATTTTATTCAAAAGTTCCCTATGCGTTTCTTTTTCCTTTCAGTATAGTTGAAACCGTAAAAGACATTTACACTGTAGGGCTACTAGGATGAGACTTAATTGTACTCCTGTACATGGTGTGGTGTCATTTTTGCCATGGTATGCGCAGTAGACCTTGTCCCAAGTACATTTTGACTAACACAGAAAATGGTTCTGCGTTGCAATTTATGCACTCTAAATGGCCATAAAAACCATGCTCAAACTCAATTTCAGCCAGGGGCCTTCGCCCCCCCCCCCCCCCTGCAGTCTCTGTGCCACTAGGCCCCCTACTGATTTTCCTAATTTCTCCAAAAACAGTATCCCCCAAACCTGGAGTAATCGCTGTTCTACATAACTTCACCTTATTTTAAGCATAAAAAAAGATATGGATACACACATCTTGTCTTAATTTCTTTTCTTTATATTTCAAAGTACTCAAGTCATTCCCTAAAATATACACAGGGTCAATCTACTGGATAAAAATGGGTATATAATGTATTATATAGTATATGATCCCCTATTATATGTATTTATACTAGTATAAATGATTTCGATACCGATAATATATTCTATCATACATTCCGAGGTTTGCCAATTGGATCCTAATTTATAATTTCGCGTGATTTACGTTTTTATGAAAGTATAAAAATAATGAAGACGTAGAAAACTTGCGCTCCATCTAGCGTTAATTCAGGTAATAATAGTTTTTTCTCGCCATCTAGCGACAATTCAGTGAATAATCCTTGGTTTTGCATTGGTGATCGTTAGTTTTGCATCAGAGTCTGTTGATTTTGCAAACGAGTCTGTTGATTTTGTTTTTAAGGTTGTCTGTTTTGTATTTCATTATGTTTATAAAATTAGTTGTTAGTTTTGCATAAACGTCTTTTAACCCTTTCCGCCGCCCATAAAGAATGGAAAGCTAAGACCCTAACGAATATAATTTCGATATCTATTCATATTCTATATGCTTCAAAAACATATGACTGTAAATCTTGAAACCTTTGCTAAAAAAGGCACGACTTACACGTGGATTTCAGTCTCTTATTCTCACACGCAGCAGTGATTGTTTTAAATTTCTAGCCAATATTGTCAGTTTTCTGTAGTAAATTCACACTTCAATGTCGCTATCTCCCGGATTTTCAATACGCACGAGATCTTTGATTATTTCATGATAAAAACAACAATATACCCGTTTAGGGTAATGTTTTTCTCCCGCAAGAGAGGGATAATCGCGATTTAGCGAGATGATCTCGCTAATGTGGATGTGTTCCCAACCTGTTCATCTATCTTTATAAATCATACAGCTATCGATACAAATTGTCACGAACCCAGAGTATCGTATTGCATTAAAATAAATAAAGTTTATAGAGAATAAATTCTTAGTAATGTTACTTATTTGTTTAAACAAGTAACATGGTTGTTGCTCAAAATATTTTCTATGCATAGTGCTTATTTCTGTGCATTACAACCATTGTTTCCATTGAACCACATTCCCATCTGAAAGGTATTTTGAATATTGTTATTTTATTGAAACTTGAAAATCAAATGATAAAGAATAGAAGAATCTTGAATTTCAAGATCAACACACGTATAATAAATAACAATTTAAAATAAAAAAAATATTTGTGTAATTTTAATTATTGGTTTGTGTGGAATTAATTTCAGGAAATATTGAGTCTTTAGGCGTTCAGATTTTAGAACGCAATTCGCAGTTCGCTTTTCGCAATTCAAAAGTGAAATGCGTTCTAGAACGCAGTTCACAATTCAAAATTTTTACCTAAGTTGTGTGGTCTGAAATTTTGAGGGTGGGTTACTAGGGGTCAGATACCACCTCTATGAAAAAATGGTGATGGTACCATCTCTAGTTTCCGAGATATGGCTCTCCACTTTTAAGCCCTACTATATAATACTATACGAATAAACATCGGGCTCGGCGACATCAAACTCCCCTACCCTGGGGTCTGAAATTTCGAGGGTGCGGTACAAGGTACAAGGGGTCAGATACAACTTCTATGAAAAACTGGTGATGGTACCATCTCTAGTTTCCGAGATATGGCCCTCCACTTTTTAGCCCTACTATATAATACCATACGAATAAACATCCGGCTTGGGGACACCGAACTCCCCTACCCAGGGGTCTGAAATTTTGAGGTTGAGGTACTAGGGGTCAGATACCACTTCTATGAAGAAATGGTGATGGTACCATCCCTAGTTTCTGAGATATGGCCCTCCACTTTTTAGCCCTACTATATAATACAATACGAATAAATATCGGGCTCGGCGACATCGAAGTCCCCTACTCTGGGGTCTGAAATGTTGAGGGTGGGGTACTAGGGGTCAGATACCACCTCTATGAAAAAATGGTGATGGTACCGTCTTTAGTTTCTGAGATATGGCCCTCCAGTTTTTAGCCCTACTATATAATACAATACGAATAAATATCGGGCTCGGCGACATCGAAGTCCCCTACCCTGGGGTCTGAAATGTTGAGGGTGGGGTACTAGGGGTCAGATACAACTTCTATGAAAAACTGGTGATGGTACCGTCTTTAGTTTCTGAGATATGGCCCTCCAGTTTTTAGCCCTACTATATAATACAATACGAATAAATATCGGGCTCGGCGACACCGAAGTCCCCTAACCTGGGGTCTGAAATTTCGAGGGTGGGGTACTAGGGGTCAGATACCACTTCAATGAAAAACTGGTGATAGTAACCTCTCTAGTTTCTGAGATATGGCCCTCCAGTTTTTAGCCCTACTATATAATACAATACGAATAAATATCGGGCTCGGCGACATCGAAGTCCCCTACCCTGGGGTCTGAAATGTTGAGGGTGGGGTATTAGGGGTCAGATACCACTCTAGTTTTTGAGATATGGCCCTCCAGTTTTTAGCCCTACTATATGATACAATACGAATAAATATCGGGCTCAGCGACATCGAAGTCCCCTACCCTGGGGTCTGAAATGTTGAGGGTGGGGTACTAGGGGTCAGATACCACTTGTATGAAAAAATAATGATAGTACCATCTCTAGTGTCTGAGATATGGCCCTCCAGTTTTTAGCCCTACTATATAATACAATACGAATAAATATCGGGCTCGGCGACATCGAAGTCCCCTACTCTGGGATCTGAAATGTTGAGGGTGGGGTACTAGGGGTCAGATACCACTTCTATGAAAAATGGTGATGGTACCGTCTATAGTTTCTGAGATATGTCCCTCCAGTTTTTAGCCCTACTATATAATACAATACGAATAAATATCGGGCTCGGCGACATCGAAGTCCCCTACTCTGGGGTCTGAAATGTTGAGGGTGGGGTACTAGGGGTCAGATACAACTTCTATGAAAAAATGGTGATGGTACCGTCTTTAGTTTCTGAGATATGGCCCTCCAGTTTTTAGCCCTTAGGCTACTATATAATACAATACGAATAAATATCGGGCTCGGCGACATCGAAGTCCCCTACCCTGGGGTCTGAAATGTTGGGGGTGGGGTACTAGGGGTCAGATACAACTTCTATGAAAAACTGGTGATGGTAACCTCTCTAGTTTCTGAGATATGGCCCTCCAGTTTTTAGCCCTACTATATAATACAATACGAATAAATATCGGGCTCGGCGACACCGAAGTCCCCTAACCTGGGGTCTGAAATTTCGAGGGTGGGGTACTAGGGGTCAGATACCACTTCTTTGAAAAACTGGTGATGGTAACCTCTCTAGTTTCTGAGATATGGCCCTTCAGTTTTTAGCCCTACTATATAATACAATACGAATAAATATCGGGCTCGGCGACATCGAAGTCCCCTACCTTGGGGTCTGAAATGTTGAGGGTTGGGTATTAGGGGTCAGATACCACTCTAGTTTTTGAGATATGGCCCTCCAGTTTTTAGCCCTACTATATAATACAATACGAATAAATATCGGGCTCGGCGACATCGAAGTCCTCTACTCTGGGATCTGAAATGTTGAGGGTGGGGTACTAGGGGTCAGATACCACTTCTATGAAAAATTGATGATGGTACCATCTCTAGTTTCTGAGATATGGCCCTCCAGTTTTTAGCCCTACTATATAATACAATACGAATAAATATCGGGCTCGGCGACATCGAAGTCCCCTACCCTGGGGTCTGAAATTTCGAGGTCGGGGTACTAGGGGTCAGATACCACTTCTATGAAAAACTGGTGATGGTACCATCTCTAGTGTCTGAGATATGGCCCTCCAGTTTTTAGCCCTACTATATAATACAATACGAATAAATATCGGGCTCAGCGACATCGAAGTCCCCTAACCTGGGGTCTGAAATTTTGAGGGTGGGGTACTAGGGGTCAGATACAACTCTAGTTTCTGAGATATGGCCCTCCAGTTTTTAGCCCTACTATATAATACAATACGAATAAATATCGGGCTCAGCGACATCGAAGTCCCCTACCCTGGGGTCTGAAATGTTGAGGGTGGGGTACTAGGGGTCAGATACCATTTGTATGAAAAAATGATGATAGTACCATCTCTAGTGTCTGAGATATGGCCCTCCAGTTTTTAGCCCTACTATATAATACAATACGAATAAATATCGGGCTCGGCGACATCGAAGTCCCCTACCCTGGGGTCTGAAATGTTGAGGGTGGGATACTAGGGGTGAGATACCATTTGTATGAAAAAATGATGATGGTACCATCTCTAGTTTCTGAGATATGGCCCTCCAGTTTTTAGCCCTACTATATAATACAATACGAATAAATATCGGGCTCGGCGACATCGAAGTCCCCTACCCTGGGGTCTGAAATGTTGAGGGTGGGGTACTAGGGGTCAGATACCACTTGTATGAAAAAATGATGATGGTACCATCTCTAGTTTCTGAGATATGGCCCTCCAGTTTTTAGCCCTACTATATAATACAATACGAATAAATATCGGGCTCGGCGACATCGAAGTCCCCTACTCTGGGATCTGAAATGTTGAGGGTGGGGTACTAGGGGTCAGATACCACTTCTATGAAAAAATGATGATGGTACCATCTCTAGTTTCTGAGATATGGCCCTCCAGTTTTTAGCCCTACTATATAATACAATACGAATAAATATCGGGCTCGGCGACATCGAAGTCCCCTACCCTGGGGTCTGAAATTTCGAGGGTGGGGTACTAGGGGTCAGATACCACTTCTATGAAAAACTGGTGATGGTACCATCTCTAGTGTCTGAGATATGGCCCTCCAGGTTTTAGCCCTACAATATAATACAATACGAATAAATATCGGGCTCGGCGACATCGAAGTCCCCTAACCTGGGGTCTAAAATTTTGAGGGTGGGGTACTAGGGGTCAGATACCACTCTAGTTTCTGAGATATGGCCCTCCAGTTTTTAGTCTTACTATATGATACAATACGAATAAATATCGGGCTCAGCGACATCGAAGTCCCCTACCCTGGGGTCTGAAATGTTGAGGGTGGGGTACTAGGGGTCAGATACCACTTGTATGAGAAAATGATGATAGTACCATCTCTAGTGTCTGAGATATGGCCCTCCAGTTTTTAGCCCTACTATATAATGCAATGCGAATAAATATCGGGCTCGGCGACATCGAAGTCCCCTACCCTGGGATCTGAAATGTTGAGGGTGGGATACTAGGGGTCAGATACCACTTCTACGAAAAAATGATGATGGTACGATCTCTAGTTTCTGAGATATGGCCCTCCAGTTTTTAGCCCTACTATATAATACAATACGAATAAATATCGGGCTCGGCGACATCGAAGTCCCCTACCCTGGGATCTGAAATTTCGAGGTCGGGGTACTAGGGGTCAGATACCACTTCTATGAAAAACTGGTGATGGTACCATCTCTAGTTTCTGAGATATGTCCCTCCAGTTTTTAGCCCTACTATATAATACAATACGAATAAATATCGGGCTCGGCGACATCGAAGTCCCCTAATTAACAAATTAACGTCACATTGTTACAATGCGAAATTGTGTAACGAGGGAGAAAAAAATATTCTAAAAGTAATGTAGTACTTAAATTTTATTCTATTTCACTAGCTTAAAACATAATTCACATCTAATAATAGGTAGGATTTCAATATGCTCTTTGCTGATAGATTATGTCAGACAGTTTCCAAACGGTTTTTACATGGTTTCTCGTCAAATACAGCCGTCTTTGTATCCGTTCTTTTGAAAGCAGTCCTTTTCCCCTGCCTAGAGCAAGAAACAGTGGATCTCATGAACTTCTGTATTTAGTCCACATGTTATCATGTTTTATATTTACATGACTCTAAAGCACAAGATGATAACAGTGTTTCTCATTTGTTATATACACTGAAACCCCCCCCCCCCACCTAATTCATTTAACAATTAAGTGTGCCCTGTAAAGCGTTCGTCGTGATAAGTAATCACTCTGTTTAATGGCTAGGATAGTGAGTAGTAGGTGTCCCATGGAGCGAGGGTCGAATAGATTCTTAGTGAAAGTTACTGATGAATTCTAGATTTCTAATGTTATCTAGTAAATCTTCAAATGCCTAGTAAAAACTACTTTTAAGGTGTGTAAGGACCGTAAATTTACTAGTCTTGTTAGTGACCTTTACAATTTTTTTTCAGGGATACTGCTTTCCATTTTAAAAGCTGTAATTCTTTTACTTACTGAAATCTAGCATCAGAAAAGATACCTTCCACTGCAAAATTTTAAGGTTTCAAACCGTAAATGTAAAGTTCATTGATAAATTTAATTATGTAATCTAAGAGATCCATTAAGTTACATGCATTTAACCATTTAAAACCCGTTTTGAACTAGCAAAGTTAGGCATTTCAGAGAAAATATATGAATGCATGTATACTGAACTCAAACTGTAATAAATGATAGTGAAAAATGGGTATGGTTTATTTTGCAAATCTTTAAAACAAGTCTTAATAATGTATCCTCAGTTAGTTTAGATTCAAGTTTGTTCAAATCTTGAAATCCCGGGGGTAGGGTTGGGCAATTTTTTTTTTTTTACACCCACTGTTGTTTAATGATTTTAAAATTAAATTTTAAGGTATGAATGAATTTCTTGGCTAAACTGTTCGAGTACAACCTGGTTTAGATCAGTTTATTCGAGAATTATGCACTCAGAAATTCATGAAACGTCATTAATTTTTACAACCTGTACTTTTCATTTATTGTTTTAAAAAACAAAATACTTATTAATTTTTTTGTTTTCTTGTTTTCTCATCTTTATTACTTAAATAATTAAAGAATATATTCACAAATATGAAATTTATGGTTCGATTTTTTTTTCAGAGCATATATAATTCTTTTAATTGATCGCCATTTTGAGCTTGTCCTAACAAAATTTTTTATTATTAACCATAATTAACTATTATATAGTAAATCAAAGTTTTCACTATTATAATCAAAGTAGTTTTACTATGAATTTCAGATATATTGTAGCTACAATGTATTATTTATGTTTTAAAATTATAAAAAGTAATTTCTGACATATATGCACATTTTTTGGCATGTTATTTAAGAAATATTAACGTTCTAAATCTTCAGAAAAAAGTTCTATAGTAAGGCATAATAGTAAGTCAAAATATTTAATATAGTTAACTATAGCAAGCACTTCGATTTACTATAGTAAATTTTTGTTAGAAAGAGTACTATCTTCATTTTTCTTTCTTTTTTTCTTTTATTTAGTTTGATATATGTATATTTATTTTGAAGTAGAGTATTGCAATCGTTGAATATTTTTGTAGGATATGATTGCACCAAGAAGATATATAGCCTAGTTTGTTTTAACTGCATCATTTTTTTCATGTGGTACTGCAGGTGATTTATTAATAACAACTAGACCAAAATTAAATTATTTACTCTAAATATGACAATGTCTGTTTCCCTCCTCAAAGTTTTATGTACATTCATATTCATATAAATAGATATTATTGATATTGACAACTTTCATTAGAGTAGTAAAGTATGTGACTGACCTGGCTAAAAAGTGAGCATTAAATGGCTCTGAACAAAACAAAAGTGGGACAAGAAATGTAAAAAAAAAGAATGTCTTTAAGGTGATAGTTTGGCGTGGCATAATGGAAGGCCGTTCTCCACGAAGGATGCAGACAACGATTCTTCGAAGAAGTATGCCTGTGCTGTTCGTGGTAAAGCTGGCTGGTGGTTCAATTCTTGTGATCACTCTAATCTGAACGGACCTTATCACAAATCTGCCGTCAAATCGGATGTTAGCATTAACTGGGACCACATTGGTAAAGGTTTTTCTTTGAAGACTGCAAAAATGATGCTGAGACCCGTAATTATAAAATAAATAAATCATTGCGAAAGATTCAATAAAGAATAACTAAACATGCTTCCTTCTTGTGAATTCGAGCAATTCTTTCATCAATAGTTTGACCTTCACTTGGGGTTTGTACATAATCACGTTTGGATCTGTATGGAATAATATAATAGAATAAAAACAACGAAAAATTGAAAACATAAGGAGGTTTATATTTTATATAAAAATTTGAATTTGCTCATTACAAAATACCTAAGAATTTTAAGATCACATTTGAGATATTATAATCAAGTTGAATAAAAGTCATGAAAAGTTTTGACTATTAGCTACAAATCCAATACTCAGTATATTGCTACATAAGCAAGGGGAGATGGTGATTGAAAATTCATCACGATAATCATAATGCATGTTATAAGATTACCAATAACGTCTGTTTCTGGTAAAACATCCAAAAATGAGACAGACAGACATCTGTGGTATCTTTTATTCCAACCTTACTTGGATATATCGTATTGACATTGAATGGAAGTAATTGTCGTTAATTGATAATGCGTCGTCGACATTTCTAAATGTTGAGTTAAAGGTCAAAGTAAGTATTTTCCTCTTATGTTTCAGAATTTGAAAAAAAACCTTCTTTTTACAAATACAAAAATAAGTCTTCTAATGATGATATAATAATAATAACCCATATTCAAGCAACGTCAAGGAATATGGGATTTTATCTCAGTGATACATGTGCATTGTTCATTTTAGATTGAGTATGTGCTTCGCGGAATAATCCGGGTTGTGCATACCAGTTTTTTTTGTTAGAAATGCCACAGTGACTATATATACTTGGTACGTGACGTAGTTTCCTCCTTTCTAAGTTAGCAGACGAGCACATGGGTAGGTTGGTTCAGGCGATACAATCATTTCAATTTTGGATCGATATTTTAAAAAAAAAAGGTTAACTAAGCCTAGTGGTCTAATTTTCAAATGAATATTGATATGAATTGAAAGCGGCTTTTACAAATGTATTATCACAAAAAATAAAAATGTTATCGTTATTCCGGTGCCCAGAATAACAAATTTAACTTAGAATGTTATGAAGCCAGGAAGCTTGGAATGTCGACCTACAACACAAAATGCCGGCCGTGGGGAAATAACTCTTGCTTAAATCACTTCGACGAAAAACCATACATTTATATAAATTATCCATTATCACTGCCTCGTGTTGGGGTGGTCACGAGTAAGTGGCCTTCTTTCATAGGGTGAAATAATAAACGTTTTAAGCTAACATGACTGTACAAGCCGTTCTTTTAAAAAAAAATATATAAATATACATTGATTCATAAAATAAATTCCATTAACGTTAAACAAATTGGAATGAATAGACAAGTTTTTTGTTACAAAGTTTCAATCAAAATTTTGGACACGCACAAGCAAAGACAAGGGACATAATTCAAAAGGCGAACTTCAGACCTAAGGGGTGGTCACGAATAAGTGGCCCACCTTCTTAGGGTGTAATAACAAAATAAAAATAACAAATAATAACAATAAAAAAACATTTTATGCTAATTACAAAACCAATAACGTTACAGGAAAAATTATCCGTATGATTACAGGTGTATGAAATGTAGCATGTGTCAATCTAACACTTGCATAAGGTCAACACAAGTGCATAGGAATGCACAGTCATTTAAATCTCATAATCAACGCCTTTACTGTCTTAGATTAAGCACACTAAGTCATAATTCAGGTACTCTCAAAATTCTTTTGGACCTAAAACGAGCAGTCGTGCAGTGCTTTGGACAAGGGTTTTAAATCAGAATTTGAGTTATTAAAAACGTGGACGAAAACTATTTCTCCTACTAACTTCGTATCGGAAAATCAGCATGGGGACGTTTTTCCGGCCAAATGAGAGTAAGGGGTAGTTGAGTCTGGGGATATAATTTGACCCGATTACAAACACCCATCCCTCAAAATATCCCCAACCGGGACGATATGGTTGCTCGCGCTCGATCACGCTTTTTACCTACCCACTTCCATTTAACACTAACGCACACATAGACCCAAGGGAAACAACAGTTAACACTGAATAACTTTTGACACAGTTGATGCCATGTTTTGAAGACTTACAGGACCATTTTCTCTAAAACAGATAAGGCAAACGCATATATTGTATATATACAAAAGGAAGTAAGCTGATAGGACTTTATTTTAGGGAAGCCTAATCCATGGACAAAATACTAGTATTTCCATATTATAATATGTTATACATTCTCAACATTAGTGTAATCGTCGCTTACAAAATAAGCAGGTTAAGGTAAAACACAACATTTATCTATTAAAATATCAATATTTTTGCAGGATGGGCAGACACTTGCCTGTGTGCTCAAATAGGGATACATCTTAAAATGGATAAAGCCCAGGGGTTCACAATATGTTTAGTGTTCTTGGAGCTAGAAATAGACACATTATGTAAATTCGATTCACAGCTACAAAACGCAAATCTTATCATACCCCCCCCCCCCCGGGCCATACCGGGTAGCCGTGCATCAACCAGGCCTTACTGTAATATGTTTGGCATTAAATTTTAAACCTTGTCAATAGGTTACTAAAGCTAGATAACTAAACATTCATATGTGATTGGAATTTCGGGCTAAGAATGATACTGAAGAGAGTTCTCACGATACTCTACAGCTATTCACCGACATCGGGGGTGAATCCATTAGGACGAGACTTCCTTTACATGTCAAAATAAAAAAAAAATAATTCTTGTATATCTGGTTCTTATTTTTAATAAGCCATCATCATCTGACAGAGCTTTGTACCTCATTGGATCATCTTTTTGTCAAATTTACAACAGTGTAGGTTTTAGGCTCAACATATATTCGTAACGCCGTATATAGCCACAATGGGCTTGTAATAGTAAAGTTTAATCAAGAAAATTAAGCAATTTACTGCCTCTATCTAATTAGTGTGGTAGCAATCATGTCAATTGCCTTTACCTGTAGCCGTCTTTTAGGACAAAGGGTAAGAAGTTACTTAAACGATTATATAGCAAACTTTATAGTCGAGGATGAGAAAAGCGTACACCGGGATTAGGGGACTTTATAAGTGCAATCGGGGAACTACCCCATTTAAGGGTAACTTAAACATCAGTCAAGTTAAGAACATTCTAATATAGATTCATTTTAATACCCGGTATTCTCCTCTTTAAGTCTAAGCGTCTTGAAAGGAATGGAAAATCTAACAGAAAGGGAAAGTCAAACACCTATTTCCATGATCTTAAATAGGTATAATATCATCACTCAGGCTCAATAAGCCTGTAATTATCGGTCAAATACTAATTATCAATCCCCCTTTAGCATACAAATCATATGATTTCTCATGTTTAATCAATAAGCATGATTTTTTTACATCGTTTACAATAAGGCATTAATTAGTTTTCCATACATGAGAGAAGATATATACCATACAGGCCCATGGCCTGTCGTGCTCACATGCTGAGAACAGTTTAACATATACTTTCATTGTAATTTCTTAATACAAGTGCTCTGACTACGCACATCTCTCGGTTGTGTTCAAGCATAGATACAAACCTAGATGTTAGATTACGACAAATTGATTTGTAGGTACAAACAAGACCTGTTGATTATATATGGTTATGTCACTGGATCAGTGGATGGAACTTATTACCACTGCAGTATAAATTTCCCTCTATTGCCCCGTAAAAGTCAAGAAAACGATAAAAACAATCATATTATATATTTCCTTTGCTATCCATTGTTATCTATGTTCTGTAATCCGAAGTTGTTTTAAACTCATTGTACTTGGTTGCTAACGGTTGTGCAAGTCGTACATTTAGAAATAATTCCACATTTTTAAATTTTAAAATGTGTGATTCTTATCAGTTTTACATCTTTACCCCCCCCCACCCCCAATATGTCCTTTTCAGCATCATTGAACAAGAATCAATATCGTGCACAAATACCGCAATAGAATTGTTCACAGATCTTACAAAACTATGTTAGGTAGAAAGAGTTGTAGATATAATGTCCAACTGCCATCCTTGTAAATATACAATATACTGTCACATTACTGTCACATTATCAAGTCTGTCGCATTAGAAAATTCATCCATCTAATCCCGATATCATGCCTCGATTCAATAGCAAGCAACACACAATGTTTTTTGTCAAAATCATTTGGCTGTCTTTAAGTTAGAATAATTGCCGTGCTTTTCCATAAATAAGGAAAGTATTAATAAGGTAAGTAAAAGGAGTACCTTTATCATCACCATAGCTATTTAAATAATTAGGACAAAAATAAGCTTAACTATAAAAGGCGCTGGTTAGTGGTGACAGAGGTGGGGAAGTGACGACGCCGTCACCAATTTGTGTCATTGGTGGCGGATGCTCTTGCGAGCATGTGGCGTAATCCTCAACCCCACCTCACATGAACGAGTGCTGTTGTTAACTGGTATGACATATTGTGGCGCTATTTGCGCATTTACTTTGATTTTAAACATCGTATGACATCTTGTGGCGCTATTTGCGCATTTGTGGCACTATTTGTGCATTTGTGGCGCTATTTGCGCATTGTGGCGCTATTTGCGCATTTACTTTGATTTTAAACATTGATAAATCAAATCTCAACATTTTTAATACCTGGATATGTTAATGGGATATTGGACATTGAACAATATTGTAATGATTTAACATTGATGACATTGTTGCCCATTCATTTGACATGGATACTATTTAAATGGGATATTGGTCCATTGTATCCATTTTGCGTGGCGTTGTGCATTCGCGCAATTTACCCAGTGCACAATATTTAGCCCATTTGGGGTCGCCAGCCACATTTGTTGTTGATTGTTGGGGAGACGACCCGGCGGCCGCTCCCAAATTTGTCATATGTCACCGCGACCAGATACGCCAAACTTCAAATAAATCCTTTAAACTAATTAAGCGTTATTTTATATAATAACATCTGAGATAATAACCCATATTCAAGCAACGTCAAGGAATATGGGATTTTATCTCAGTGATACATGTGCATTGTTCATTTTAGATTGAGTATGTGCTTCGCGGAATAATCCGGGTTGTGCATACCAGTTTTTTTTTGTTAGAAATGCCACAGTGACTATATATACTTGGTACGTGACGTAATTTCCTCCTTTCTAAGTTAGCAGACGAGCACATGGGTAGGTTGGTTCAGGCGATACAATCATTTCAATTTTGGATCGATATTTTAAAAAACCCACCCTCCCACCACATTCTTATGCAGTTCACTGTTGAAAATTATATGTGTGTTTTTGTTATCATGATACTGCCGTGTTTTTGCATTATATATTTCAGGAAACGTCGAGACGCACGTAACACAACCGTCATCCGTCAACGTCGAGGTGCAGTTACAGATGTCTTTCTATCAGGATTGTGCCATGAAGATGATGTTAGTTCGTAATCGTCAACCCCACCTCACATGAACGAGTGCTGTTGTTAACTGGTATGACATATTGTGGCGCTATTTGCGCATTTACTTTGATTTTAAACATCGTATGACATCTTGTGGCGCTATTTGCGCATTTGTGGCACTATTTGTGCATTTGTGGCGCTATTTGCGCATTGTGGCGCTATTTGCGCATTTACTTTGATTTTAAACATTGATAAATCAAATCTCAACATTTTTAATACCTGGATATGTTAATGGGATATTGGACATTGAACAATATTGTAATGATTTAACATTGATGACATTGTTGCCCATTCATTTGACATGGATACTATTTAAATGGGATATTGGTCCATTGTATCCATTTTGCGTGGCGTTGTGCATTCGCGCAATTTACCCAGTGCACAATATTTAGCCCATTTGGGGTCGCCAGCCACATTTGTTGTTGATTGTTGGGGAGACGACCCGGCGGCCGCTCCCAAATTTGTCATATGTCACCGCGACCAGATACGCCAAACTTCAAATAAATCCTTTAAACTAATTAAGCGTTATTTTATATAATAACATCTGAGATAATAACAATATCAGTCTCCCATACAAAAATACTCTCTAACAAAACGTGAAATTAAAGACATGTACAATAGTACATACTTTACATATAATAGTAAACTATAGGTCACTAATTGTTAACTTTAACTTACCATATAATCAAAAGTTTTATTGCAATAAATCAGGTTATTTGAGAAGGAATTTTATTTGATATAATTTATCTTATTTTCTCCGATTCTTGCAATTTCGTCAAAAAGGAAGTGTTTATTGAAATAAAATAAATAAATGTATACAACCTTGATATATATGATAAAAATATAAATGCCATAAATCTCAAACGTTATAGGGCCAAAGTTCCATAGTATAAAAGTATTAACTACGAGGGGGTATCAAAAAGTTCGTGGACTGGCGCCATAAAATTAAAACCGCTTTAGGTACATCAATGAATTTTAAAATATCTGGTAAGCATCATCTTTTCTATCTATAAAATAAACCACAAATCATAATTTTATTTTTTAATAAATTAGTAATGTTTTTGTAAACTATGGTATGTCCAGGCGGCGCAACCTCGAATACGACGTTTTTACGACCGCAGTGTAACTGAGAAAAACTCTTTTGATATGAACTTTTGACATCAAAAAATCTCGTTAATTTAGGTATATGTTGGGACACTATTGCTTCATAACATGTGAAATTTTCACCTCATTCTGAAAGTTCTATGAATTTTTTTCCGTAAATTTGACATGGAGTGTCCAAACAAATAAGTACTTGAAAATGACGTCAAAAGGGGGGAGGGATTTCATTTTTTGTTGTTTTACGTCCCATTTAAATTTTAAAAGTACAGGCTACATAGTACTTATTTTATAGCCTCAGTCCACGAACTTTTTGATAACTCCTCGTATATTTGATAATGATAAAAATTAATTTGATGAATACTTATTTATGGTAATTTTTGATAGGACTACTTGAACATGCAGTGTTTTCATGGTATTATGACCATGTTAAGAAAATATGCCATGGAGTGTGTAACTAAGTACATTAGAGTTTGAAGTAAGTGTTATGTACGTTATAATGAACTTGTAGGCGAATTGAACATATCGTTAGGTTGTTTTATTTCATATCATATATGCTATATTATTCATTTGGTCATTGCCTCTTTATACGTTTTGAAGATGAAGTACCCCATTTACTTGATAAATGCATAGAGCTCACAACAGGTGTGGTCTTTTGACAGGAAATGCCTACTTCTTCAATGCACCTGGTCCTTCATACGATGTCTTAAGAGGTCCCTGTTGTTGCCCTCGACACAACTCTGATGAAAGCTGCATCGAGGGATGCACTCCAACAGTCTTGCTTCCGATGCTTGATATGACCTATACATTCTAGTTGAGTAAAAGCAGGTTCATGTCAGAATTTTTTTGAGTCTTACATAGATCAAACTAACTCATGTATTTGTTTCATATTTACAATACAGCAGCAGATAACACATAATGCATCGAAAGGTTCTTTTTATGTACATCTGATGTGTTTTTTTTTAAAGAAAAGGTTAATTTGTTTTCACCTGGAGGAATGAAATCTTCTTTTTATTGAGATTAATTTAAAAACCAAAATCACATAAAAAAGTTGTCATATATGATAGGTTGTTATCGTAACAGATTCCATTTACATATGTATTACATAACACTATTAAAAAATAAGACATCCTTATTTCATTGTTGAACACTATTATCGTGAATCTGAGATAAAAAAAAACATATTTAAAAAAGCAAGATATTGGTTTTAGTTTGTGAAGTTGAATTGAAAAATAATTTGTACCGATCCCAATATTATAAAGTCAAATTCAAGCACCAATATCGTAAACGTAAGACAAAAAAATCTATAAAAAGTAGGATATTCTTAATATTGATTTTTAGTTTGAGAAAAAAAAACCCAATGTAGTCTATATGAATGAATTTCATTCGCTTTATTCAAAAACAATCATGTCCAATAAACAATCATTTCCTAGTCCAATTGTGCGTTATATAATTAAACTATCCTCAACATAAGGAAATCAAAAGATTAAAATTTCTATAGATAATAATTTTTGACATTTTGCGTGATTTGAATTTTCCCTAAAAATGTTTAAAAGCAAAAAAAAAAAAAAAAAAAAAAAAAAAAAAAAAAAAAAAAAAAAAAAAATAAAATAAAAATGGTGAGAAGTAAGTGTCCCACAGAGAAAGAAGTCTCGCCTTGTGAAAGTAATTAACACATAACTTCCAAATTAACTAATGTTATCTTGTAAATCTATCCAATACCCAGTGAACACCATTTTTACTGTGGTAATTATATGGGAAGTAAAATAACTAGTATTTTTATTGACTTTTACTATTTTTTCCAGCGATACAGATTTCCATGTTAAAAAGCTGTAATTTTAAACCAAAATATCCTGTTACATTTTAATTATAATAAAAAGGTATATATAATACTCTCATGAGTAATCGTAGTGGTTGTCGTGCAGGAACAGAAGAAAATATGGTTTTAATAAAAAAAGATTTTGTGGTACTGTGTTTCTTTCTGCACTTTACAACTACATGTTGTATTACTCCGCATTCCCATCTACAAGGTATTTTGAAGTTGTAATTTTTTTTGTAATAAAAAAAAAATATATATGAGTACAAATTCAAAATTTACATATATGTAAAAAATAATATTTTCTGTATAGATAATAATATATATCAATGCTTTGTTTATCAGGAAATGTTGAGGCTCTACTGAACTTAACTCCCTGGAACTGGAAACATCTGAACACATCCGTCAAAGTGGACACCCGAATCTCTGTGGATATTTCTCTTCTGTCTCACTATAGACTTACTGGAAAACATTTCAACAAGTATCAGAGTAAGTACTTATGTTACAAATATAAAAGAAAAGAGCGCCCCCAAAAATAAATCTATAGTGAGAAGTACATGTATATTCAATTTTCATGTAAAAATATCTCCGCGTTCCTTAGAAATAAAATTTAATGAATGGTGCCAAAATATTTTTAGAAGGAACTTATATATACTGTTTGTAGGATTTAAATATATTTTAAAGAATTAAGAAGTAACTGTACACGTAATATGTAATCTTCGAAATTAGAACTCCAAAAGCAAAGAGACTACGCATCAATTCTAAAATTCATACCCAACACAAAAGGGAAAGATGGCGTCTATACTATATACCCTGATCACAGGCACCTGTAGTATGGATAATAACCCCCCCCCTTTTTTTAATGAAAAAAAATGTAAGAGTGTATAATATCTCAAAAATATAAAATTTCCCCGTCAAACACACCTATATGTCATTATATGCAAGAAGATTGTACTTTTTCTCACGTTTAAAGAATGGCCTTATTCGGTATAATAAAAATACACAAGGTAAGAAACAAAAGTTGTAAACAAACGGGGAACCCCTACTTCGAGACAGATTACTAAGGTAATAATTAACGTTACCTATCATAATTTTGCAATCACTCTGTCTGGGGGATGTTCTTTGATTAGTCTCTTTAACCTAAACCCCGCTATTAGCGTTTATATGCCGTAATCAGACGATTTATTAATCGGATACATAGAATTTTCTCCATTGGCAGCGTTAAAGGAGGTTTTGGAGCTGCTTTTCTGTTTCGCCTTATCTGATTGGCTAATTATAATACAGTTTAAATATCTAACCAATCAGATAAGGCGAAACAGAAAAGCAGCTCCAAAACCTCCTTTAACGCTGCCAATGGAGAAAATTCTATGTATCCGATTAATAAATCGTCTGATTACGGCATATAAAACGCTAATAGCGGGGTTTAGGTTAAAGAGACTAATCAAAGAACATCCCCCAGAGAGAGTGATTGCAAAATTATGATAGGTAACGTTAATTATTACCTTAGTAATCTGTCTCGAAGTAGGGGTTCCCCGTTTGTTTACAACTTTTGTTTCTTACCTTGTGTATTTTTATTATACCGAATAAGGCCATTCTTTAAACGTGAGGAAAAAGTACAATCTGCATGCATATAACGACATATAGATGTGTTTGACGGGGAAATTTTATATTTTTGAGATATTATACACTTACATTTTTTTTCATTAAAAAAAAAAGGGGGGGGGGGGTATTATCCATACTTCAGGTGCCTGTGCCCTGATATGAAGACAAAGAAACTGGTGTACTGTGACATGACTACCGAAGGAGGGGGTTGGACGGTAAGAAATTTCATGATTTTCTATTTTAACTACACGTATAATTAAATTTTTATAATTCATTTATTTTAAGTAAATTATATTTTCTTTTGGGGAAGATATGTTTCCTGTATTTTGTATAGTTAAAATTGTAATATCGACTTTAAGTTAGGATCTCTTTTGTCTGTAGATTTTTGACCTCCCCCTCCATGATTTTTATATATGCTGATATAATACATTTTCATTATACATGTACAGATGTAGGTTATCAATAGGCGGATGGACGGATCAGTAGAGTTTTATAGATCCTGGGATTCGTACAAAGAAGGATTCGGTAATGTGGAGGGGGAATATTGGTTAGGTAAGATATAAATTGATTGTTCATCATATCAATTATATGGATCCCCCAATAAAGTTCATAGATAAATTAAATTACGTATCCTAATACATGTAGATCCATTGAGTTACATGCATTTAACAATTTAAAACCCATTTTGAACTAGCAAAATTAGATATTTCGAAGAAATTCCATGTATGCATGTATACTGGTTTCAAACTGTGATTTCTTTTTTGAAAAATGGTATGGTTTATTTTGCAAACCTTTAAAACAAGTCTTAATAAAGTATCCTCAGTTAGTTTAGTTTTAAGTCTGTTCAAATCCTGAAGCCCGGGGGTAGTATTTGGCAAACATTTTGCAACCACTGTTGATAAATGATTTTAAAATCTAATTGAAATTCTTGGCCAAATTATTCAAGTATAACCTGGTTATGTCGGTTTATTCAACATCTATACTCTCAATAAATTCATTTATGATTAAACGTCATTAAGTTTTACAAGCTGCAATATTCATTTATTGTTTTACTCCCCCCCCCCCCCACCCCCACACCCACTCCCAAAATCTTTTTTTTAAATTTGGTTTGCTTGTTTTCACATCTTTATTACTTTAGGGAGGACCTATATCGTTCCACGTTAGAACAGCGTTATTTGACATCACAATAGCGACGTTTCTTTCATACCTGTTGGCTTTCGTGATCTGTGGTTCTGTGATTTAGGCCTAACATTGTAAATAGTCAATAACATACACAATTTCAAAAAGAAAATTTATTCATTACTAATAATTGTTATATAGTTTTTTTGTTAATTTATGGAGTTTGTTTATATAAGAATTCTCTTCCGTTGGTTGATGGTTCATAGCAATTTCAGTAGTGAAAAGAGATGTCAATAATAAGCTGATATAAGTACAAAAAAAAGGATAAAATTCAGCAAAGAAAGCGGCTTAAATCAAGAAAAATATGTTAACTAGCAAATCCAGCATTACAGTAGTTGTTTTTCCTCGATAGAAATTAAAACGATATTTTAAAAAAATGTACTTAAACCTATATCGTTTTAATATTTATCAAGATTTAATTGTATTATAAGTATTGGTTATTGACGGGGAAAAAAGGGGGTCATGTACAAAACGATCGGAATCGAGAAGAAAAGATTATATCAGTGTAAGTTATTACTAATCAAAGTAAAATATTTGTTTTCCGCAAAATAGTTTAATATTCAGATGTTCGTCAGTGCTTACTTACCTTTGTCTTAGTACAGAAAGGTCAATATTTATTACCAAAGAGTATGAAAATTCAAGAAAACCTCATATTTCCCGTTTATTTTATCATATAAATTGTATACTATTTTCTTTACTACAATAAAAAAGATAATTCATTTCTTCAAAACTGATGAATTACAACATTTTCACACAAAGACTTTGTAAGATATTTCCTGTCATGCATGACGGAATTGTTAAAAATACGACAGAGAAATGGGGGTTATACTTTCCTTGTGCTCCATTATAATTTTTCATGCAATATGAATTGCAATTTATTTGCCTTCATTTTAAAGATACAAGTCAAATATTTTACATACATGTTAATTTTGAATATGATTTGACATTGTTCGTTCTTTTTAGCGCATTATTCTGTAGAAAAAAATGTCTGTAAACAATCTATTTTTAGCATTTCACACTGTTTCTGCTCGTACTCCTGTGTAAAAATAAGCATATAAAGATATTAGTTTTAATGCCTTAAAATTTAAAGTAAGTGGTCAGGAATGAAATGTTAGAGTATTGAAAATTTCACACAAAGACTTTTCGGACATAGGTCCCCCTTGAATAATCAAAGAATATATTCAAAATATGAAATTTATGTTTCAATTTTTTCAGAGCATAATTCTTATAATAGATTGCCATTTTGAGCTAGTCCTACCAAAAAATATTGTTAATCATAATTAACTAATAGTAAATTAAAGTTTTCAGTATTACTATGAATTTCAGAAATATGTAGATATTTATTTTTTAAAATTATAGAAAGTAATTTTCTGACATAAATATATATTTACACATTTTTTTTGATATTATATTTAAGAAATATTAACGTTTTAAATCTTCAAAAAAAAAATAAATTCTAGAGTAAGGCGTCATAGTAAGTCAAAGTATTTACTTAAGTTAACTATAGTAAGCACTTTAGTTTACTAAAGTGAAGTTTTGTTAGAGAGAGTACTAATTTTTTGTTATCTTCATTTTTCTTTCAATTCGTTTTGATATATTCATTTTGAAGTAAACTGTTAAATTTATATGAAGGATATGATTACACCAAGAAGATGTACTAAGTATAGCCTAGTTTGTTTTAACTGCATCGATTTCTTCATGTTATATCATATTGGTTTGTCTGTTTGCCATATATCTGTATAAGATATTAATAGTGTAAGTTTTCGTGGTTTAGGAAATGAAGCCATTCACTTACTCACTAAAAGGAAAGAACATGAACTAAGAGTGGACCTTCAGAAATTTACGGGCGAAAAGGCTTTTGCCAAGTACTCCAAGTTCTCTGTCGGAAGCGAGTCCCAAAAATTTAAATTGACAGTCACTGGATACAGTGGTACCGCGGGTGAGTTATTAATAACAATAAGAACAAAATTTAATTATTCTCTCCAAATATGAAAATATTTTATGCACATTTATATTCAAATAAATGGATATGTATTTATGTTTAAACTTTCATACGAGTAGAAAAGTACGTGATAGTCCTGGCTAAAAAGTAAGCATTAAATGACTCTACATGTTGAAAAGTAGGTCAAACTTCAAGGTCAAATTCATGAAGTCAACTAAACAAGACAAAAGTGAGACAAGAAATGTAAAAGAAAATGAATGTATTTCAGGTGATAGTTTCAATCATCATAATGGAAGGTCGTTCTCTACGAAGGATGCAGACAATGATTCTTGGAAGACTTCCTGTGCTGTTCGTGGTAAAGCTGGCTGGTGGTTCGGATCTTGTGATGACTGTAATCTTAACGGACCTTATCTCAAATCTGCCGTCAAAACAGATGAGAGTATCAACTGGGACAAATTTGGAAAAGGATTTTCCTTGAAGACTGCAAAAATGATGATCAGACCCGTAAAATAAATAAATCATGGCGAAAGATTCAATAAAGAATAACTTAAGATGCTTCTTTCTTGTGAATTTGAGCAATTGTTTCATCAATATTTTGACCTTCGATTGGGGTATATATGTAATAACATTTGGATCTGTATGGAATAATATTAGAATTAAAAAAAACTCAAACAAACATTAACGGGGTTGATATATTTTGAACGAAAGTTTAAAGAAATATGCACGCTAACTCTCGATCCCCGCCTTCATTTTGCAACCATTTAATTCAATAGAAATGGCAATTTGACCATAAATCCTTTTTTAAATACAAAGAATAGTTCAAAAGAAATTGATGAATTGTCTTAATCACCATATTTTGAAATAGTCTTTGATATGATTAAATGTTTTTATATCTTTTCTCATGTTTAAGGAAAACAAATAAAACATAAATATAGTAATAAAATATACTGTTTCCGTTATAAATAGCTTTGAAATTGGTGGAAAATAAGCATTTTTGTCGTTTTTTGTCAATCATAACAATTTTTAATTATTAACAAAAATATCATATTCAGTATATTGCAGCATAAGAAAGGTAAATAAGGTAATTTGACAATGGAGAATTTGATGTCATCATGTTTATCGTAATGTTTGTTGTAAGGTTACCATTTTATAAAGTCTTTTTCTTGTAAAGTATCCAAAATTGAGACAAACATACAAAAATTTGTTATATATTTTTTTTTATTTCAACCTTACTTGGATATATCGTATGGACATTGAATGGAAGTAATTGTTATTAACTGATAATGCCTCGTCAATGTTAATATTAAGTTGAGGGCCAAAGTAAATGTTTTTTTTTTCTAATGATAAAGATTTTGAAAAAAATCGACTTTATACGAACCAAAATAGGTCTTCTAATAATGATATATAAAAATGATAATAACAATATCAGCCTCCCGAGCTAAAAATACTGCAGAAGTGGAATAATTACAGTGTTTTTAATTTCCCTATATTCATGAATTAAGAATTTTCCTCGAACTTTAAACCATGGTGATAATTATTTAACTTCGTTTCTAACAAAAAACGGGCATAACACCTGAATATTTGTATACAATTCACCGTAAAATTAAAACCGCCTTGAAATGTAACTTTCTATCAAACCGTAAAATTCTAGACATGTGAAATTAAAGACGTCTACAATACTAAATACTACATAAAATTAACGAACTTGTTGGCAAAGGACCATATGGTTGAGTTGTTTTGTTTTATATTATAAGTGTTATTGATTTGGTCATTGTCTTTATATAAGCTTTAACAAAGAAGTACTAGTCTACCTGATCAAGACATAGGCCTCCCGACTGACGTAATATCCGCTGACAGGATCTTACTTCTCCTACGCACCTGATCCCACTTACAGTGTCTTCAGGGGTCTCTTTGTTGTTTTGTAGAATTAACACCAACGGACTTGTTTCGGATGCAAGATCTGACCTACATAGTCTAGATGAGTGATTAAGTTTAAGTAATTTAAGCAGGTTAATTCCAAATTAATTTTTAGTGTTTCATAGAGCAAACTTACATCTTACACAGATGATACTTCGTTGGAGAAGGCTTCCAAACTTACTTCGACTAATGGATTGGACATGCTGTGTCCTGATAAATGACGATGTTATAGCTTTTTGAGCGGGTTTATTCCCAATAACCATTTAACCCATTGACAAAACACGACTGGATGCAACCAACCTCGTGTGCTCTGCATACCATAGCCGACATTTTAGAGTTGTGAGTACATGTTCAATAGCTAGAAACTAAAGCCCAACCTAGACCAAGACTGTTATAAACGAAAAATTTCAGAATTTTATACGTTAACTTTTGCAAATGTGTTTCACAGTGCGTTTTGGCTTTTCCTGTTGGGTTTTCTTTAGTTTGAGCACAATTTTTGACCGCTTTAGTGAAATAACCACATGCTTAATTTTCAAGGAAGAAAAAGCTATAATCGTACATAATCAAATTATATCAATCATTCGATACAGTTCGCTTTAGCATTTGTACAAATATATAATTATTAATGTCTATCGAAGTACTTTAAGGGGGATGTACGGCCACCTTTAGTGCAGTGAGAATAAAATGTAAACATTTCTTCAAATGGCTAAAATACATTATGTTTTTATCAAATTTTAAGTCTTTATGATAAAGATACAATAAATATGCATAACTGAATGCATGTTGTGCATACATAATCTATACTTTTGCAGAAAAATGCTTTTGATATGATCCTTAGAACTGCGCAGCCACAGAATTCAGCAAAGCCTTAAAAAATCCAAAAAAATACGCAAACTGTGCATTAATGTTCTCTCTACAACCATTTGTTGAGAAAATTTCCTAATTTTTGCACTTTTAAATGATAATTTCAAGTTCAAAACAATGTATCGTTGTCTTCAAATAGAGTGTAAAGAACCATGAAAGTAGTTCATGGATAGCAGCACGTGGTCTATTTTTAGCACAAAATTTTGTTTTCCAGACCTCTTCTTAATATGGAGGGACACGACAATCTTTAAATGTAGAAGAGAATTACAGTTGCTAAATATTTCAAATAATATGAACACTTTTAAAAGAGGAAATGTGTTATAGTGTTTCTTGAAGTAATTTATTTAGTATTATTATCGAACAGTTGTTGAATAGTGTACGTATTGATATAAAAAAATCTTAAACTCTTTGATTCAAGTAAAGAAAAAATGAGCACAATCAAAGTTAAGAATTAAGAGTTTGTAAGTTTGCCACAGATAACTTATAATATCTATTAAAATTTTAATTATCACCATTGAAACACAAAGAAATTAAACACATAAAATCGATATGAATGACCTTGTTTTAGTACCTACTTGTACGAGGGGTGATCAAAAAGTTCGCGAACGTACTATCTCTATACATGTGTATCTACAAAACCACAATTCAGATTAGAAACAAATTTGATGCACACATCGCCAAACACAAGTTCTATAAAAAGCATATGCTGAATAAAGTTTTGCTCACAATGTGAAAATGATGTCATTATGCAGGTACTTGTGACGAAAAATGGTTGTCTCAGTGGAACTCGTTCAACAAACGACTAAAATATTTATGGTATATCTTAAAAATGCCTTTGAAGTGGCGTATAAGAATTTGTTCACAGTTTATTAAGATTTAGTGAAGGAAGGCAGATAGTTAAATATGATACTTGTTATGTTGCCCGGTGAAAGCAAGTTTGAAAAGGGATGTGTTTTCAATTAAGCAATATGCTACCAAAGGCCTCCAATTTACACTTTGAAAAATACTCGAATATTTCAACAATAATATAACTATTAAATACCTAAGCTATCGTTTACTTTTTGATCACCCCTCGTATACTCTGTCAAATAAACATTTACAATTTTCATTACAGCGGAGCAACATTTGAAAAGGAATGAAATCATTCAGAGTGGGTTAGAAGATTTAATAAATAAAAAAACTTTTTTTTTCTATTTGCCCATTTTGTCAAAATTACAATTTTACAGTGTAAAAAAAATCAACGTAATTAAATATTTTATACCATCTTTAAAATGACGCGTTTGGTGGTCCTCCCAACTCAGGAAAAAATTATTGGGTCGGTATTCATAGGTGAGAAAAAAAAATCTTAAAATTTAAACATATTTGTTGACGGAAGAAAAAAAAATATCGTGTAATGGGATGTAAAAAAAAAATGAGTCGGGCCATTTCTAGACAGTAGATCGGGAGAGAGGGCAACCAAATATTTTTATAACAAATGGTCTTATAAGGCTAGTACATGTTCCGTCACATACTTAGTAATGCACACTTTTTGAATCTTTGGCACTATTTAGAAAACCAAACAAATATAGGATTTTCGGGGGGGGGGGGGGGGGGGGGGTAGCCTCTCAGTTTTTTTGGCGATGATAGACATAGCATATGCAATGGACCTTTCTTTGCAAACATTGTGCTTGCTTCTAAATTTCAAAGAAACAGATCAATATATTTTATCAAGCTTCGTATGTTCAATGAGCGAGAGCTTACAACGTTGTCAACATAATGAGACATGATGCGTTTTTCATGTCCAAACATTACTCCATACAATGTTTGGGTCATTGCAAACAATCTAGCTATTTATGTGAGGTGCCTGAAGGAAATCTTATAACTGCCTATTGTTTCTATCTAACTGCTAAACAAAATAGACAAATATACCAATTTTTCGAATGTAAGACATGTAATTAATATTTGTTTTTCATGCACCGCATATTGTTAAACATTCTTAAATTAAATGCTAAGCATCCTCCTTTCAGTGCCCCATTTGAAAATAACTTCTATCGCCACAGAAAAAAAGACCCGACGTAAACAAACATGTTTAGGACATTTTTTTTTATCTTTTTTCTTGAGTTTTAAAGAAACAAACAAATTATCAAGACTTGTTCCATGAAAAATTAAATATAATCATGGTAATAAACGGATCTATCTACAACAGATATATGCACATGCCAACCACGTGCTCATTGGAATGATATTAAAAAGGAAATTCGAGCTGTAAACAGAAGTTTTTCCCGATTTGCTGGAGTAGGGTTAAAATCGCATTTTTTAATTAATCAGACGATTCGATGCAACAAATAAAAGTAGTAAGTAATATAACCTAAGGAGTATTACTTATTAATTTCTTGTCTTGGTGTTATTATGGTCGCATTTATTCTAAAATCAATGTTATTGGAACTCTTTGTGACAGAGGAATGGCGGACGAAATAAACACATGGCCTCAGGAAGACACCCATGTGAAAAATCAAATTTTCAAGAATTATGGATAATGACAAGAAAAAGCGAAACAAATGGTTGTAGCCATATTATCAATGAATCAAACTAACACCATTTTCAATGCATTTTTTATCTCGTGAATGCTGTAGCTGCGCAGTTCTAACATGATTAATTTCCTCCTAATTAAAACAAAATAAACTTAATTATTTATTTATTTTGGTCTCTAACAGTAGGTAATAAGTGCATTAGCACTTTGAGTAACTTTGGGCTAGTTTAGTAGAGTATAAAGCGCATTCTTGATATTTCTTATTTTACACCACACTAGATCCAATATGGCTTGTACATCCCCCTTAAATAATTGAGATAAAAATGTTAGTGTTTAAAGATATTAAGCGAACGACCATAGAACTGTGCACAGGGTTTCTTTTCTGGTCAAGGAGCAGATGATCTCTCACGTATCCCAATTATTCAACAGGATTGTTTTGTTTTATATTTACAATATGTGAACTAATACCTAGAAAAGAGTTTACATAGAGAAATGAAAACTCTGTTGTAATGGAGATCAATTTGAAAACCGAAGTCACGCATCAAAAGTTGTCACATTTATTTTTTTTATCATAACTAATTCCAGTTACACATGTATAACATTACAGAATAAAAAAAGCAAGCGATTCTAATTACATCGTCAGTTACCATTTTTGTGAATCTAAGACAAAAAAATTATGAAAAAATTCTGACAGTGGTTTTATTATTCTGCTTTAATAGTCAAAAACGACATTTACCAACAAACAATTCGTTCCAAGTCTTTTAGATAAGTGATATACTTATAATACTATGTTAAGCATAAGGGAAGCAGATGGCGAATCTCTATTGGGATTATATGATTTCACTTTCCATGATATACATTTTCCAAAAAAAAATGTATGAAAAACTTCTAAAACAACTTAATCAAAATTCGACAAATCTGAATAGAAAATACACTTTGTTTTTTAATTAATATTTAAACAACGACAAGGAAATATTATGAAATAATTAAGGAAGTACATTTATATTCAATGTTAACCTTGTGACCTCATCTTCAACTGATGTTGAACAAAATAATTCCTGGTTTAGAACAGACATATTCAGTTATTCACTTGCAACACAACTGGTTCTGTATAGTGATTACTTTGAATTTGCTATACAATATCTCCAGACCAATTTCGGACATGATCTGTAAGGAGATAAGTAATGAAAAACGACAAAGGGAAAGCATATACATGTAACGAGGAAGAACACTGGAAACAGTGGTAAAAGCTATTACTAAAGAACGAAGAAAACATTTGACAATTCCTTTTCTGAATTTCTGTTTTTAAAGATGGTCATGGAGGCCCTTGGTACGAAAGATGGGAACAAATGAAAAAAGAGGCAACGGAAATATTGGAATATGAAAACAGAAAATACTATCTTTTACGTATTGGGGGTACTAAACCGCACTGGTACGTCAGAGACAGAGCCCGTCATGCAGGATCTATCCTTAAGAAGTACAGGAATACACGTTCTCATCTGAAGTTCGTATGCTCGGTGAATGAAGAATTTAAAGATATGACAGGAAAACATGAATCTAACCCACTGCCAGAAATAGAAAAGAGTAAAATGAAAAGAATCAAATAAACAAGCAATTCTGAGTTTTTTTCATAAATACACAAAAAACATGTATTAGAATTTCAAGATATGATGGAAAGCTATGAAAATATCTACATCTAGTGTATGCTTAATATTTAAGGTGGAATGCCACGCTAACTTTTAATATTATAAATCTTTGAGTTATCCTTTTTAAACAATGGTTTCAGCATTGAAAGGTCGATATCAGCTCTTAATTATTTTATATGAATTTTTTGTATTTTTCAAAGAAAATGAAAAAAAAAATTATTTACATCCAAATAAGTTGTTTTCGAGTTAAAAGTTTGCTGTAAATGAATGCATCATATAGATATCTAATAAATTATGTAAAGAAAGGCTCGTTAGACTTTAATTTTTTTTTTATAAAAAAGAATTATGAAAATAAAACACATTATTTGTAAATATTTTTGAACATATGGTTAAAAACATCATAAAACTAGTCACAACTGAGAACAACATGTTTGTCAATCATATTTTAAAAAGAAATTGAAACGAAATTAAGAAATTTTATAGAAATCATTTTTTTTTTTTCAAATTTGGACCTAACCTGATCAAAATTAAACTGTAAAATCAGAATACTTACTCTGCATGCATCTCCAACAATAATTTTGAGATGTGATTTTTCAAAACATTTTAAATAATATATCCAAAAAGTGAAGTGGGCGACGGTTGCACACACGAAAAAAATGAGTCATTCTGAAAGCTTTTATACATTAAACTTAGAAATTTACCAAATTAATGACGTCATATACCCAGAATGGTCCTCCTTCATGCCATATTCTTTAATAATTTATCACATTTATCTACTCAACTCTTAAATTGCTTAAGCTAATTTCAACATTTAAAGAACAATAAAATTTTCATTGCACAATTAAGCCCTTAACGTATGTATATTTCAAACTTTAGAGTAAGTTAGTGATCAGGCGTGCCACATCCTCATTGCTGTTTTGCGCATCAAGTATTAAGCACAAGAAATGGTTGAAAATTAATATGATGCGCGAACCAGATCATTTTTAATTTTGAGATGGAGACCTTCTTGCAAACAATTTTTCATTCAAGAAATAAAGAAATTGATTGTTTTTTTTAACTCTAAATTCATGCAAAAGGTATCTGATGTACGAGACCACTTTACATAATACAAAATAACAAACAAACGTATAATATAATTATAGAAAGAGCATTACTGACATAGTCGAATATCTTCTTAGCTCGAAAAGACATGTTTCTAATGAATTATTATTCGGGATATACTTTGTCTTCATAATTTTTTTTTCAAGTAATGAAGATTGAAATGCTCATTTCTTTTGAAATGCGATTCATCAACAAGAGTTTTTATAAAAAAAATCAAAATTCCTCATGTCTGTCTATAATTCCACTACCAATTTAGGCTTGAAGTCTCTGGCTTAGAGATCTAAGATTTATTCAAACAATTCTTCGATCCTTTGGGAGTTAACTGAGGTACTGTTCAAAAAGTAAGAAGAAGATTATAAGTTCTTTTGAATATTGCTTCAATCAAAACGTCATACCTTAGACGTAAACATAGGTAGTGACTGTTCCTTCGCCAAGCGCTCGGCACTAGAAGTGAAAGTCACGGGTCTTTTGGATATGACCTTAAAAACGTAGGTCCCGTGTCACGGTAGGCGTTGGCACGATAAAGAACCCTCACTGCTCAATGGCCCTGAGTGCCGAGTATAGGTCTAAATTTGAAGCCCTTCACCGGCATCGGTGACGTCTCCATATGAGTGAAAAATTCTCAAGAGGGACGTTAAACAATATACAATCAATCAAAACTTATGATGAAATCATAATTTATACCAAATAATATTTACATCCAATGAATATTTCCTCCTTTATTTCTTAAGAAACCCCATTGAGTTCATCACTGCATAAACTACAGTAGGCAGGTCGCCTGTACAGATTTCTTAATCAGTGGCTGTTCCATCAATGAAACGTATAAAGACGTTCGCATAATTAATACAATAATTAATATTTTTAATCTTACTTGAATTGATTATTTAAACAGATATAAATAAAAAACAATAAAATGCTTTCTTTCAATATTCAAACAAAGAAAGCATTTTATTGTTTCTTGTTAAATAAAAATTCTTCAATGATAGTTGCAATCTTTACTTTTATTATTATCTTAATCAAGTTGAAATCTTAATATGTATGGTTTTCAGATAAATAATGAAAATTTTCGAAAGTAAATGTACACATTGAATAAAAACCCTTAATTAACTATATGTGTATAACGTAGTTTCTAAACGCAAACCTGGATGATTCTTTTTTATTATTTAAATGAAATCTCAATAAGAAGCTAACTATTTGCCTTTAAACAGTGAAGATGTAATGTAGATGCCCTTCTAAAATACGGCCTTCACGACAACAAAAATGCAAAAAAATATAGACAGGAGTGTAATTCTGAAGTTCTTTACGGAACGCCGAGATATTACTTGAGTATAGATGGAATGGCAAGCAAACTGATTAAACATGAATGATGGTCACTTTCCGAATATAAGAAATGTTTGTTTATGTCTCTCAAAAAATACCATACATGTTTGAAAGCAAACGTTTAAAAAGATTCAAATTCATTCCCCGTGGAAAGTTAATTTGATCAAATATTTACATGGCTATGTTACGGATTTTCCCCATGACTAAAATTACCCACAGATTGGATCACCCCAATTATGCCCTGAATATTTAATCTACGTATCGTAATTTTATTTGTAGATATCATGGGAATATTACCAATCATCGTATGTTATTAATGTATGCTTTATAATTCATTGTATATGTTTATTTCATGAATATCATTTCGTTGTATTGTACAAACCCGAATTTCCTCCACAGATCGTAATGACTTATGGTCGTCTGGCATTGTTATTCAATCAAGGTACCCAAAACCAACTTGGCATCGTTACCAAAACAATTCCCAAACAACAAATCATCCCTTTTCCCGCATTTGTAATGCTAAAGCCTTTACTTGATGCAAAAGTTATGAATGTTACCATACAAACGTCGCGCGAATACTGGCGGTACCGCTTGTTATTCGCACGTGAACTAATTCGCACCGGAATACCAAAAGGTATATAAAGAAGGCACTTTAGACTTTTTCTTCAGTCTGGGGGGTTGGTCAGCCCCTTTAACATCTGACCAACTCAGAGTCCCAACTCCCCATCATTGGGTAAAAACTGAGGCCCTCACATTGGGTAAATTTATCCAATATTGGGTAACCCAATCTACCCAATTATTATATATCCTGACCCAACCATAATCAGCTGAACAGATTGTCCCATTGTTGATATTGAGGAACCCAATCAGCTGACTATTATATATATCCTGACCCAACCATAATCAGCTGAACAGATTGTCCCATTGTTGAACCCAATCAGCTGACTATTATATATCCTGTCCCATTAGCCATAAGTATACTCTGTTTGTATTTTATAAATCATAAATCATTATTGTTATTGTTTGAATAAATTCATTTTTATAGATAAACAAATCTTGTTGATTAATCAAGGTAAATCTCAGGAATAAGAGGACCCACATAATTTTTGTAACACCCAAGATCGGGTCACGTTACAATTTGGTGTCAGAAGTGGGATATCCGTTTGCTTATTTCTGTTTACTAAAATTTTTCTATTATAAAGACAAAAGAATTTTTTTTAAATTTTTGTATATTTTTATTGACCCAATCAATTTTTGTACCCGATATTCACAATGGAAACTGAAGATAGTTTTGAAGTCACTTTCAAATCGGGTCCATCTTCGCCCAATGCTAAGGCAGACAGTCGTGATAAATTACCCACTCCCAATCTCCAATCTTCCCCAATGGCATCAGAGGCAGTACCGCCTGCAAAGAACAATCAATTGGACATGTTAGTGTCTATGGTACAAAGTGTTAACCAACAATTGTTGGGTATGAGACATGAATATCATGAATTGAGAGATCATGTTAATCATTTAGAAAGAAAATTTGAAAACCCAACCTATGACAGGGGAGACAATTATCACACACCCAGTGTCTCAATATCCAGACCCATACATCCAGTCCACTCTTATGATGATTTCCAACCCCATGTTCATACAGACCCAACGAATGGGCAAAGGGAATATACACGTCACCCAAGAACAATGTCAGGTACCCATTATTCCCCCTTATTTGAAATAAATAGAAATGAAAATGGAATGCCTCTCCAATCTACACCCAAAACCCATGTTACCATAAAACCCCAAACATTTGATGGATCAGAGGACTTTGATGAGTACCTTGCCCAATTTGAAATTTTAGTTGACTTGCATGGGTGGGACTATAAAACAAAATCACTGTATCTCGCCAGTAGTCTGACGGGTAGTGCCCGTGCCCTCCTAAGTGAACTGAATGAAATCCAGAGAAGAGATTTTAACTCCCTTGTGAAAATCCTAAATAGGAGATATGGCTCTATTGAGAGATCTGAAATGTTCCGTGCCCAACTCAAAACCAAAACTAGGGGTGTAAATGAATCCTTACCCGAATTGGCCCAATCTATTAAAAAACTAACTCGTCAAGCTTACCCAACGGCCGACCCAACCATTATAAGCATTCTGGCCCTTGATCAATTTATTGATGCCCTACCAGACCCAGATATGCGATTAAGGTTAAGGGAAGCTAAACCCAAAGACATAAACGAAGCTGAAAATTTGGCCATTCGGTTGGAAACATATAGATTGGCAGATGCCCAACGAAATAAAACTGTTCATGCCATTAACAAATCAGAACCCATCCAAAACTTGCGGGATGACCTACAATCCCTTACCCAAGAAATCAGAGCCCTAGTAAGGAATTGTCAAATGCCAACCCATAATTTGACAGAAACTCCTTATGCACATTATGGATATGAGAACTCATACCAAAACCCCTATGCAAATTATTCCAATATGGGCTCATATGAAAACTCCAAACCCAACTACCAAAACAATAGACCAACAAATTATGGACCAAGACCCCAAGGTTCCCCCTACCAAGGAAATTCTAACAAATGGAAAAATTTCCCCAAGAACCCAAATCAAAATCAATTCCAACCTCAAAATCAGGGAAACTACCCAGCGTCGAATTCGGGGGTCGGAAGTCGACAGGTTCAAGGGGCAGGCCCCAACACTTACCATTAAACGTGGCTCAACCTCTCTCACTAAAATCTGAACCCAATATTGAAAATAAAACAGAATTTGAATCCAAGAAAGATATCCCTTGTACTGAACCTATCCCCAAAGAAATTTTAGTGAGAGATATAAATGGGGAAAATGATGGAATTTATGTTGCTGGAAAAATTGGAAATAAAGAAACAAATATACTAGTAGATACAGGTGCTAGTATGACTATTGTCAGCACCCAATTCTTCGAAAATTTGGATACTGCGGAAAAGCCCCAATATACCCCGGTATCTATCAAACTTACATCTGCAAGTGGTAATGCAATCCCAGTTAAGGGAGAATGCCCAATCAAAATATCCCTTGAAAATTTTCAAGTTACCCATAAAGTACTTGTGGCCGATATACAATACCCATGCATATTGGGACTAGATTTTATGATCCAGAATTCATGTGACCTTTCTATGAAAAATATGAAACTAAAGGTACAGGGTCTAGACATTCCCTGCTTTAGTAAACCTTGTGTAGAAGTGTCTTGTGGCAAGATAAGTCTTGCTGAGGATATTGGAGATCCTCCCCATTGTGAATATGTTGCTCCTGCAAAGGTAGATAACCCTTTATTTAGGGATGAGGTTGGAAAAATAGAACCTATCCCAAGTTTTGTTGAAAAAAATGAGTTGTTGATTCCCCAAACCCCTTTAACTGTAGACGAAGAAGTCACAGTTTGTCACATGAATATGAAAGATGAAAGTAACAAATTATGTAAGAATACCAAAAGTGCCACAGTCAAATGTGTTGACAAAATAATAGATGTATTGGAAGACCCAACCAATACCCAAACCATTAATGCTTGTAGCCAAGAGCTCGGCCCTCAAACTCCAAACCACTTGCTATGTATTAATGTAGAGAAAGTCCCCAAAGAAATTATAAATGAACCAAAGCAAGAGTTCCATTTGAATGAAAATTGCCATGTAGCTTTCGACAAACTCCAAAGAGCCCTAACAAGTTCCCCAACCTTGTCCTACCCCAACAATAAAGGATTACAAAATAGTGTAGTGAAATCATATATACCATACTTGCTACCTGAGCGAGCCATTCCTAGATCATACCTTGCCTTGAGGGAACCCTCCAAGCCGTGTGATGTACTTCCGAACGTTGATCCTGGACATTTCCCAATGATGCTGGATTCATAGTAGACGGATGCACTGGACCTTTTGGATATTTCCAAGGACTATATTGTATAACTTTGTGAACCGTATAATAATTGTGAATATTTGTGTTGTGGATTGAGACCCGTGATTTGTCTCCGTCGTGACTTTTCCATTCCAATGGATCCAGGATTGGTAAGAAGTGATGAACTGTTATGAACAAAAACATTTTGGTAAAAGTTAATGTATTGATGATTGATGAACTGTTATTCATATTTTGTTATTCATAACTATGATTTATAACTGTTGACCACATTGTAAGTATTGATATGTATGTATTATTGTGGCCCATGATTGTGTTTATTGCAAATATTACTCTCCATGACAATATTCCCATGATATATAGTCCCAAAAATAAGATTTGATAAAAGGATCCAACATTCGGGACGAATGTTTTCATGGAGGGGGAGCTGTGTTACGGATTTTCCCCATGACTAAAATTACCCACAGATTGGATCACCCCAATTATGCCCTGAATATTTAATCTACGTATCGTAATTTTATTTGTAGATATCATGGGAATATTACCAATCATCGTATGTTATTAATGTATGCTTTATAATTCATTGTATATGTTTATTTCATGAATATCATTTCGTTGTATTGTACAAACCCGAATTTCCTCCACAGATCGTAATGACTTATGGTCGTCTGGCATTGTTATTCAATCAAGGTACCCAAATCCAACTTGGCATCGTTACCAAAACAATTCCCAAACAACAAATCATCCCTTTTCCCGCATTTGTAATGCTAAAGCCTTTACTTGATGCAAAAGTTATGAATGTTACCATACAAACGTCGCGCGAATACTGGCGGTACCGCTTGTTATTCGCACGTGAACTAATTCGCACCGGAATACCAAAAGGTATATAAAGAAGGCACTTTAGACTTTTTCTTCAGTCTGGGGGGTTGGTCAGCCCCTTTAACATCTGACCAACTCAGAGTCCCAACTCCCCATCATTGGGTAAAAACTGAGGCCCTCACATTGGGTAAATTTATCCAATATTGGGTAACCCAATCTACCCAATTATTATATATCCTGACCCAACCATAATCAGCTGAACAGATTGTCCCATTGTTGATATTGAGGAACCCAATCAGCTGACTATTATATATATCCTGACCCAACCATAATCAGCTGAACAGATTGTCCCATTGTTGATATTGAGGAACCCAATCAGCTGACTATTATATATCCTGTCCCATTAGCCATAAGTATACTCTGTTTGTATTTTATAAATCATAAATCATTATTGTTATTGTTTGAATAAATTCATTTTTATAGATAAACAAATCTTGTTGATTAATCAAGGTAAATCTCAGGAATAAGAGGACCCACATAATTTTTGTAACACCCAAGATCGGGTCACGTTACAGCTAAAATACCATATAAGATCAACAAAGCTACATAATGATTGTTTCAATTATAATACTGTTTTGTGGCATTCTTTCCACTTAGGCTTACATGTAGTAATGGTGGCATGTTTTCGTTTGAAAAATTAAAGGAAAAAAGGGATAACATTGCTTTATTGTTTAATTCAGTTGGAATATACCATCTAGCCTATAAGTATTTTTTTTTTTAATATTAAGTGTATATTACATAATAATGTTCTATTGAATTAAAACTACATATCAGCATTATTTCTTAAACTGTTTATCAAACCCAAGAAAATATCAGAACATTGATTTGAAATTGTCAACTTACTTTGGCAAAAAGTAAGTAATCTATATTAAGTAAGTTTCAAAGGTAGGTTTTGAATTTATTTAATGTGAATATGCATGTTTAATATTAACAATAGATAGAAGCATAAAAAAGTTTTGTTGCAAAAATTATTAAATTAAATTAATTATATAAGAATGAAAATTAATGTCAATATCCATACTTTGGCAATATATCAATGTGCTTGATACATAAAAAAATAAAAATACTTTTAATGACATAATATTCAGCTTTAAAAAATATAAGTATATCATATCCATAAATATATAAGCACTTAAGACATAAGACGATATAGATCTAATTTCAAATCGGAGCAGCTGCAACATTTCACTTAAATTTGTTCCGTACTGTATATTCTATGTGATAATACATTCTAATGCAATTGTTTTGTAAAACACTTTTTGATTAGCTAATGCATTGATGTTTGAAGCAGTAAAACTAGCATTAACGAGCGTGAAAGCTTTTCGTTGTGACGTCATAATAGAGCGACGCAAAAACACAATGCTCCGTGACGTATTTCATGTAACAAAATTCATCAAAATAAGACGTAAACAACAAACAAAATCATGGATTGCATTAGAATGGGAATAACTGATCTTCTAATTTGGTATTTGCGACCGTTAATGCTGATTTAACGGTCGCAAACATCCGTTTTACCGGCTCCGCTTACGCGTCGCCCGTAAAACTCAACAAAATTAGACAAAAGAAAAACTCAAACAGCATTTTCTTGAGAATAGCTAATGGATCCTCTTCAATATCTGTAAAGATATATAATATCAAAGGGTAAAAACAATGAAAAAAAGAAATTGAAAAAAATTGAAAAACTGTCAAAAATTTATAAACATCACAAAAATTCAGGTGTAAGAGATCCGCTTTAAGAGTGGACTCAAATATCTTGGTACTGTTTTTTTTTTTTTATATAAATAAACTTCAAATTAACTCTACTTACACAAGTATTAAACAAATGTCACGCAAGGACATTGAAAGAAGTTCGCATTGTACATGTATTGTTTTTCAATGAGATTAAGCGAAAATCATTGTGTTTCCAGTCAATGACAAAGACACACATTTAGTGAATTCATGGTATTGAGAAAGGTAGATTTACTTACCGTTTTTATCCAACTTGCATGTGTTATCCTCTGCTACATATAACAAAACAAGCTAGGATGGTAAACGGCCAAAAGCGGTAAAAGAAATTCCTATAACCAAATGAACACTTCGTCTAAAACCTGCACGTTTCCATACTTGTAAACAGCTGACAATCAATGGCGATCAAACGTTTTGGTCATGCGAAATTTCACCGGGTATAACGATTCATTCGGGTGTATACAAATAGAGGACAGTGTATCCTCTAGTCGATGGGAAGTTAATACATATGTCTTATATTATCAAATTTGCATTTTGGGGGGATAGGCCTATATTTTGCTGAAAAAGCATATATGCTTATTGAAGAAATCAAGTTATGAGTATATGGCGTTTTGACACGTAATGATGAATTAGCATATGCACCCCTACTAATGTTATTGTGATTTAAATTCAAGACACGTGGTTTAGGTTGATCTATTCAAAGGTTATAGGGTAGAACCGGTTTTATAAATAAAATTGGCAGTAAACATGATATTGCTATAGCCTGTTTCTTTTGAAAACATGTCCTGTTATAAATGTTTCCAGACCTTTCTTAAAGACTTTCATGATTTTCAACTGATAACGGGTGGCTAAAGTAGGGGGTGTTAAAATAACAATATATCTTATACTTTTCGGCGAAAATTAAAGCTCACTAGTGACCGATTCGCTGGTAAAAAAAAGTGCACTATCATCTACACTGACAAACCTTTGTTTGCCTTATATGGCTATTGTTGAATGAATAGCAACGTTCACGCCAAATACATGTTTACATTTTACTTCGAACACGTAGTTCAGGTCAATCTACGATCATGTTAATGGAAGTGCAAAATAAACAAAATGTTCTTACGAACAAAATACAAAGATAAGAAACTATATAGTTTGTGTCTAGTTTAGAACACCAGCGCTTCAAGGGTAAGGAAAACGAGCAGCATCTCTTATGCATTTAAATGGACAAAACTTTGTTTACGTTCGTGATCACGTGTTTAGCCAAGGAATTCACCTGGCAATTGTATTCATCGATAGTACAACAAAGGAATTAAAACAGACGCAAATCGCTTGTGCAGTATGACTTTCAGAAACCTAGACTTCCGCCGTTTATTTAAAAAATGAATTGTTTGTTTTATAAGCATGAAAATAATATTTTTAAAAATGCTTTTCATTTACCATAAGATTTTCCTTTTTTTTTCAAGCGTAAAATCCCTGTAGTATTCGTAGTAACCCATAATGCAATACTCATTCAGCTGATTGGTCAGTTAAAATCATACTGGTGCCTCATTTGCTAATCTGACGCCAACAAATATAGTCCCGGTTCCCATAAAAAAAAATATTTGTCCAAAAAGAAATTTTAATTCATGACTGCAGAAAACTGTATTATAGAGAATACTTATGTAAGTTTGAATGAATGTAAAAGAGATCGATTGATTGAAGTACATCTCTCCATATATTATCAGCTGATTCTACGGGGGTTGAAAACTGAAACGCAACATAACTTTCTGTTTACCATGCCTCCACGTGCTAGTCACTTCCTAACCACATTTCCGTGAATAATTTACCCTGTCTCGCTGAAGTCTCGCTAACTCTCGCTAGAGCCACTGCCAGAGCTATTCTGAACTCATCGGGTTTTATAATTTGCAGAACACCGAAAAATAAAAGGTTCCGAACACATTAGTAGGGGTGATATGGACAAGCCCTATTTTTTTTTTATCATTTTCTTTGTAATCTAAAAATCTTATTCTAATAAGTTTGTAAATGTATCATCTTATAATTAAATAAGTAAAGTTGAATACATTGACAAACAATTCATTTTTAAAGAAAGGATACGTATTGGGCAAAACACTGTATTCATTGATGTGATATAATGTACATTCCATCCACAATATCGCATGTTGTGTTATACTCAGTGATTTATCGGTGTCAAGTGAATTTGAATCTGATCATTTGGGATCAGAATGGTGTTTTTCCGGAAGTACGCCATGTTGTGACGTTGTAGAGGGCCCCCTCAATAAATGTAACACGCAACTCAAATTGCCACGAAACTTGGGTATCGTGTTTCCTTTTAATGCTGACAAAAAGTATATATAGAATATTTTCTCAGTAAAGTTACTTATAATACAACAAGTAACATGGCATTTGTTCAAAATTTTTTCTATGTGTGCTGTTTCTTCTTGTGCATTCCAACAATTGTTTATAGTGCACAACATTCCAATCTGAAAGGTATTTTCATCATCGTTATTGAAATGTAAAAACTAAATTAAAGAAATAATAATAATATTTTTTTCTTTTTTGTAATTCAAAATTAACACATGTATATCATCGTATTTTTTCGTGATTTTTTATGTGTGAATATTATTTTCAGGAAATGTTAAGTCTCTACTGAGGTTAAAGGCCGAGATTTTCAACCGTACGGTTTTCCTCAGGTAAGTTTGGTGTGGGGTGGAGCTTAATCGAAGCGGCTGAGAAGCCCCGAGGGAACGACGCTGGCTTGTGTATACTATACCTTTATACACAGGATGTTACCTGAGCCCCTGAGTGTATTACCTGTATACATGCGTTTTCCTACGACTTTGTAGACCGAGGCCGTTTTTTATCATGTGTTTTTTAATGAAGTGTTATAACAAAAATACATTTAGCACCAAAATCTGTCGTTGTAATCTGGGGGTCGTAACATAAAGGCTACTTAAGTCTAAGACCGTGCTTAAGTAGGACTTAAGTACAGTCTAAAACTTAAGACCGTAACTAGAAGCGTACTAAGATTTGGCAATCTTAGCAAAACTTAGGCGGCCGGTAGAGGTGACTTAAGTATATCTTAACTTTCTTGTACATATATTTAGAATTATTTAATGTTGATTTTCGATGTTAAAACATTCCTCTATTCATATTATACATTGTAGAAAATAATTATATCTATTTGACGCCGATTTAAGAATGTTAGTTTTTCGTTGGGGGGGGGGGGGTGTCACTGATTCCAATAGCACTCCCAACGCAACATACATGTAAATACAAAATCTAATTATTATACATCTGAAATTAGTGGGACCTCGGTTATAGAAATAAATTGAACACAGTAATAAACCATGGATATGTATGTTCACTTTGAAAATATGAGTTGAAATAATTTGTTAAAAACAGAAAAGAAAAAGGATGATGACAGTAACAGTAATATTATAAAAAGTATCTGTAAAGTAGAATAAATGTAGAACGCGACAAGTGCGGATTTAGACAGGGCTTACTAGTTCCAGAGAGAGAGAGAGAGAGAGAGAGAGAGAGAGGGAGAGAGAGAATTGCTAATATGTGGAGACATACGAAAAAATATCCTGATTTTTTTTTTGTATCCTTGATTAACTTTCAAATGGGTATATCATAAAACTTCTGCAGAGTTTGCTTTTGACATGCATCGCCTAAATAACGGGATTCAAAATGTATTGAACTTTTTAGAGTTTCAATTTCAAGTGGATAGGCGGTCGATTATCTTTTCTTGTCTGCTATAATAACAGGTTAAGTGAACATTAGTCAAAACAAAAGAGTTACAAAAGGTAAACTGAAAACATCTCAGGTGATAAAACAATTGTCGTGAACATTTACAATGAACCACAAATCGCCATTTCTGACCGTGCGGTATTTGTTTTCAAACATTCTGAATAATTTATAACATAATTGTAATTTTAGTACGAAATCTAATCTAACATAACTTAAACCGATAAGTAAGGACGTCAACTTTAATATGTGATTAATTAAAACCCTAACTGAGTCATTTTTAGCAATATATCTATATAAAATCAAAAAGCGTAGGTTAACTCACATGAAATATTTTTAACATAAGTTTGACTTAGCTAAGACCTAGCTAAGTTCGTTTTATGTTACGGTTTAAGACATACTTAAGTAGTACTTAGTCAGGTCCTAAGATTATGCCTGAACCGTACCTACGACCCTACTTAAGTCAAAAACTTAGCAAGCTTTATGTTACGAGCCCCTGGCGACAAAAAGGGAAGTAAATAATTCAAATTACACGTCAGGTATGTAAAACGAAAAAAGAAGAAATTGGGTCATAAAACAGTCTCTCGGTAAATAACAATGAAACTTAGAAACGATGTTTTGAGAATAAAATGTTGAAGTAGAATTTATTGTCTAAATAAATATCTTTTTAAGATAAACCATACTTGATTTTTCCATAACGCGTGGACGGTAAAAATGGCCAGGGCTTCGGACCGGGGTTGATTCCTCGACAGCTATGAAACGGGAACAGAATCATCTGCATCGGTTTTTTTTTCTTTCGGGATTCATTATTAATTTCAAACATTAAATACAAAGCAAGATGTTATATTCCGAGTAATTTCTCTTCTAAAACTTATTGTACCATAACTTCGTCACCATGTCTCGAAGAAAAGCGACACGTACAGGTTTGTCTTATAAATATAAATTCGCTTGAATCATGAACAATATTTCAATGTTGCCATACTTGTTTTAAAACATAGTTTTATTAATTCCATGACACGGAAAATTATCGATTGTAATCGTGATATGAAATCCTCCCATTTAAAATTAAATTTATAATATATATATATTACACTGTATATAGCCATGATTTTCTTGTCATTTATTTAATTATTTGATAGATTAATTATAGTTATGGCATATTCTTATGGATTAAAAAAAAAAGAAAAGAACGATTTGATTGCTTCTTTATCACGTTGGCATACAGTTGCGGTAGGCATCAAAAGCCTGTAAGTTAATTCGATGGTCGGTACGATCTCCAGACAAGGTACACAAGATATACACAGCAGCAGCAAACTAAATGTCAATCAAATCAAAGTATCCAATCACAGGCTTAATTTCAGGTGATTGACAGAGGTTCTAAGACCAGGTAAATTCGAAGGAGGTGCTTATTTCCTCCCCCTTTAACTCCCTGGGGTTGGAAACACCTGATCACATCCGTCAAAGTGGACACCCCGGTCTCTGTGGACATTTCTCTTCTGTCTCACTACAGGCTTACTGGAAAACATTTCAACAAGTACCAGAGTAAGTATGTAAGAATAGGATTTGAATGCACAAGAACGGAAAAAAATATCTTGAAGATTTTTGCTTGAATTATTCCAAAAAGGTCTTCCTTGGAGTGTATTTTAAATCTTTCAACAGCTGTAATGCATGACACCGACACTGACACAAAAAGGTCTACAAATAAACATTATTGTATGTAATATGTTATCTTGGAAACAGAACTTCAAAAGCAAAGAGATTGTGCATCGATTCTAGAATTCATACCCAACACAAGAGGGAAAGATGGCGTCTACACTATATACCCGGATAAGAAGACAAAGAAAAAGGTGTACTGTGACATGACTACAGAGGGAGGGGGCTGGACGGTAAGAAGTTCATTAAGCACTTATCATGAAAATATTTTATATCACGAAAAATTTAAGCATATGTATATTTTCAATTTCTACAATGCAATTTCATCCTCGGCATTTTTTTCAAAATACAGGTTATCAATAGGAGGATGGATGGATCAGTTGATTTTTATAAATCTTGGGAATCCTACAGAGAAGGGTTTGGAAATGTTGATGGAGAATACTGGTTAGGTAAGAGATTATACAATTTACTATCATTTGAATTATGATTAAACAATGGTGATCTTGGGAGTTTCATTGATTGTTTTTAGTTTGAGGAGTTTATTGCGGCCTCTTGGTAAAAATGATCCGCGAAAAAATTTGATGAAATCAAAAAATTGGCATATAATCAAAAAGATGAAATATGCAAAGATATCCTTCAAACAAAACCAATGATTGCATATACAAAGAATGAAATATTGGTGATTTGCTTACAAAAAAGCATTTTCAGAATGTTATTTTCTATTTCTGTATTATAAAATTCATATCTATACATGCGTGGATCTAAGATTTTTTTCCAATTGGAGGGGGGGGGGGTCTGCCCTAGTAAAAATAATTCATCTAAAAAAATTCTTGAAAAGCAAAAAAAAAAAAAAAAAAAAGAAAAAACAAAAAAACAAAAGTAAACCTATTTCCCAAAGAAAAAAACTTAGGGGGCGGATGTAACTTTTAAAGCTTCATACCTACATGTAGGCACCTAGTACTTTTTTATAGCCACTTAGCACATAGTAGCGTGTTGGGGGGGGGGGTAAGCGTTTTCTAGGGGGCGTTCAATATCACTTAAAGTAAGCTTGGTTTAGTAAATGCATTCAAAACTTCTCCCTCCCCCACGACCCCCCCCCCCTACATCCGTGCGTGTCTATATTATTGAAAACTGTTTAATTATTTGGCAATAGTTTGATAAAAGTATTTTTTTCATATTGTCTAACATATAGGAGCCATCTTTGTGCGATTCAATACTTCTTAAATTAACTCATTATTCTAAAATTTTCGTAGACGTCATTCAGTCGTACTAACAAAAGCAAAAAAGATACAAATACAGCTTGCCCAGTGGATGTTCAGTAATCAGCAAATTGTGTAATGCATGAGTACATATACAATAAAATAATGTTCTATGAACGTTTTACGAGTGTAAGAGTTTTATTCTTTTAAAAAGGAAAGCGAGATGTTCAGGGAAAATTTTCTCTTGGAGAAAAATACAAATACTAAAGGTCCTTTCAAGGAAGCAATAAGAAACTGGAATGCTTGATCTGTTTTTAAAATATCTTATATTTATCTGTTAAATAATATATCCATGTGACATTGGACATTTGCATGCAACTTCACAGGATTTTCTTCAATACATATACATAAATACACATATAAGCAAACTACTCATAGTCCTCAGCGTCTCCGTAGACAGTTTGGTACAAACCAACTTGTCGGAAGTTTGATGATTTTAAAGTAGTTTTTACATTGATTAAAGATTAAAACTAAAGTTTAAACTTATCTCAACGATTGTGATATAAAGGTTTGTTTTCATAAAAGCGCAACAAATATGTGGAGCTTTTCGCTCGCTCTCAAGGAATGTCCCCAGTGCACCCCAACCCATCCCTTCTAGATCCGCCACTACATCTCTCCTCTTTTGTGTGAGACGTGGTGGGAAAAACTTGGCATACTGTAGAGAGCGCTTTATCCTTGACTGTTCGAGTTAAATCTCGTAATACTCTGTCTGATAATAAATCATCATTCAATCATTTTGAAATTTTCTTTCGGAAATGTATATATACACGGCATTTTAAAATATATTCAACAAATCCTGTTGAAATAAAGAAAGTAAAATCGTTTATACTTGTACGAGGGCTGCTCAATAAATAATGTCCTGAACTGTATGGCACACAATACAGATATCATATGACATTATACTTGACTTTCTTTGATAATTGAACCATGAATTTATCAAAGATCATGTGACCACTTTTCATCAAATAGTTTAATTATGAGAAGCTGGGAAACACGGGCTATTCGAGACACTGCATTATAAATGAATGGTAAAGAATCGGTAAACTAGAGTGAAAATAAAAGCTTCATCAAAGCTGCTGTAAAACTTGTTAAAAATCCCAAAGAAATATTCACTGAAATATGTGAAATTTACAGCAATCAATGCCTGTTTTATAGACAAATGAGCAGGTGGATTTCAATGATAAAAAAATTATATAATGGGCCTCAGAAATGGGTACCGTCCTTGCCAACAAAAAATTATAACAACTTATGTACTGTTTGCTAAATTTCAACAAATAATACTTAATGATGTAGGATTGACTTTTAGAAACATAGCAAATTTGATAGAAATCACATTGGGGGTAGCTTAAACTTTTTTAAAGAATTTTTTAAATTTTTTTTTTAAAAAGCTTAGTACTCAAAGGTCACCCTATATTTTTGAAAAATAAGTGAAAACGACAGCGTGTACAATTTTTTAAAATATCAGTAATTGAAGTTATCTTCATTTTTTTGATATTCAAACAGATACTAGAACTTGAATCTATTGCTTAAAATCCTCAAACCAAATTAAACATAAGATGTACTTGACAAAACAGCGAAGGTCTGGCGAGAGCAAAGAATTGCAAGAGTACAAAGACAGATTTATATGCAATTTTCTTAAATATTAGTAGTACTGTTGATCAAATTCGTATTCGTGGTTAAAAGTTTAATTTCTGGAGGAGTCTGGAAAGCCAATAGTTTGCAAAAAATCGGAAGGTTTCTTAAAGGAGACACCCAGGATCAGGAATCCACTACATTAAATTTAAATTAAATGACAGCGTCCAAACCCGCATGCCCTGAAAAGTAAAGGGGTTTTCGGGATAAACAGATAGTTAATTTTTTTTCACAGTAACAATATTCGCCAGATCTTTGACCTTTTGACTTGTTTCTATTTCCAAACTTGAAAAAAAAAGTTGAATATGGAAAGAACAAGTCCAGAAAATCATTGGATCTGCCATTCTCCAGTATACCAAGGATCATACCCAAAAATTCTCAAAACAATCAGAAATTGGATAAAACATGTTACAGATATGTGTTTCAATTAAAAGAGATTAATAAGTAAAATAATGAAGAATAAATCATTGAAAAGCGCGTTTTGCTTCTTTCTGAGCACTAAGGGCATTATTTATTGAACAGCCCTCGTATACTGTATAACGCGGCCTTTGCTTTAAACCATACCCAACACGTGTGCTTATTGTCTCCGCACCTCGGTTATGTCAGAATTTGTTAATCAGGATTGGATGAAACGTTTACCCCATATTTACAAAATTTAATTCTATGATCATTTTGCATATTTTGTAAAACATTTCAACACTCTGTTTTGATATTCTATTATATGAATGTTTAATATTTGTATTCAATTGTTTTAACTCCACAGAAACGCACGACGACTTCAAACTTTCATATCAAATAACCGACCTCCTCCTGGTAACAAACGATGATGATTTTAAAACGCATAAATCGAAACATAAACTACTAGAAATATTTCCTTTCAATATCCTAATTTGACGAATTCATTCACAATTTTTTAGGGAATGAGGCCATTTATTTCCTAACGAATAAGGAAAAGCAAGAACTGAGAGTGGACCTTGAAAACTTCTCAGGCAGAAAGGCTTCCGCTAAGTTTTCATCATTTTCAATTGGAAGCAATTCCCAAAAATACAAGTTGACAGTGAGTGGGTACAGTGGAACAGCAGGTAACAATTTAATTTTATATGTATTCTAGCCTTCCATTGGTTGATTTCCAAAAAGGAACGCAAATTATTCTGTATAATCTGGTTTGGTATGGGGACACACCACCTTGACGACCAGCTGAATCATGTTATCCATGCAATCCCCTCATTTCCAGTCCTCGGGATTCATGGAAAATTCCAGATTTAATAAATGTACCTTTAACTTCAAACAGCAGTTCGAATTGACGACGGATTTTTTCCGTTATTTTCTGATCATGACAAGGAGTACACGGCTGGTGTGACCGGTCGGCAAGGGATGCTCACTCCTCAATGGCACCTGATCGCACCTCCGATGTTTCTGGGGTCCGTGTTTGCTCTGCTCTTATTTTGTATTGTTTTATGGACTTTGAGATTAAGGTATCCGATCCATAATAGCCTCGGATTCAATGAATTTGAAGGTATAACAGATATATATTGGCTGAATACTCGGTATATGTAGACATAATCTTCATTTTTTAGTCTCAATATGTAAGAGTGGAATGTGTCCTACTTTTTGACCTTGACACGTCCTTGAAGAGTTACCCCCCTTTGCTTTTAATCAATAAAATTCAATTTAAAAAAATGTATCTGGTGAAAAATTATATTTAATTTTTTTTTCTATTCTTAATAATTATATGCATCTTTTCACCATGGCATTTTTTTTTGATTTTCATAGTATTTAAATTTTTATTTTGAAAAATTTGCTTTTTCCCATAGACCTCAACGCATTCTTAATAAATTAATTACTTCTAAGATAATTATATTTTTGAAAATTTCTCTTGGTAAATCCTTTTCTACCTTAAACTGCTTTGAATTAGTCTCAGAGTATCTAATATAGGATGAATATTTAAGAATAGAAAATTATGTCCTTTTATGGATCGGATACCTTAAATACTGTTCGTTATCTCCATATCCTTCTCATTTAAACAAACATCATGACTGCTAGGTATATGTATCAGTTTTTGTTTCCCCTCGCTTTCCATAATTTCCATTACTACGGTTGTATTACTGAGCGGCAAATTTGAACTCATAAAAAGCAACACAATTATACAACATAGCTAATTAAATTATAAGAAATTACTCTAATTCTTGGCCAAATTGTTAGAGTATATCCTTGTTTGGATCAGTGTACGCTTTTTTATAATCCGCTGAATAATGAGGTCACACCCTCCAGCATATAGCAACAGTCAACATTGCTTGACGATGTGTTATGTTTAGAAAATGTTGACTGCGCAGATTTTAAGCACGCAAGGTTAACTGTAATATTGTTTGTATAAAACATTCAGTATAATATAATAAATATTGTATGTAGTCAAGTGTAACATTGAAAATGTGTGCCCCTCGAAAACCATTGTCAACCTCGGCTGTGCCTGGTTTGACAATGGTTTCTTGGGGGGGGGGGGGGGGGGGTTCAATGTTATACTCAACTACATGCAATAATATATATAATAGTTTGTCGACTAGCGCTATAAAATTCTAACTGTCTCAGGTGCATTAATGGATTTTATACCACATTTAGTTGGCATGATTTTAATTATCTGTCAATAAAATTAGCCATACATTTGTTACGTCGAAATGCGACATTCATCATGTATTTTAAAGATTGAACTGCAACAAAGAAATATACTGGCATAATCACGTGAGGATTTAGTCCTATTTATACATTTAGATCAATTTTCAATACTATATGCATTGAAATCAGCTGTTAATAACATGTTAAAGTCATATGAACAAGACAGTTTTAGTCCTCACTTTATTCTGGAGAATCCCATCAAGAAAAGTAAATTATATGTGAGACAAAGGGCATGCAGACATTAAATATTAAATAATGGCGTTGTCGGGCGTCACAAACCTATGCGACAACGTACTACTGCAAATTATCAACGTATCAAGTTAGCGCTTAAATCTTCAATATTTCTTACAATTTTTGTTGTTTTATTTTATGTATAAATTCCTAAATAAATAAATAAAACAATTATTAGATAAGTGGGTAAAACGAAGACTGACAGTTTGAAAACATTTTACATTTCAGGGGATAGTTTGAATTATCATAATGGCGAAATGTTTTCCACGAAAGATCAAGACAACGACACGTATTGTAAATCCTGTGTGTAACACAATGAGCGTATAAATTATAAGTTTAATTGATATATTAATTTGTACAGTACATTTATCTATGTTTTAATGTTGTGTTATGAATTATAATTGATACTATCAGTGTGTAGTGCGACGGACAATAATATCTTAATTACGAACTTGTTTACAAACTCTGGGAGATAGAATACAATAACAGAGCGTCTTCATTTGACGGACAATTAGTTTTTACGATGTGTTGTTCTCGAGCATTGACACTTCCAGTCACACTTTGTGCAGAGCTGCAGCCATCTAATTTACTGAAGAATGCGCAAGATGCATAATGTTAATGTAAACAGAGGACATTGCTGTATCCTATAAGGAGATGGGAGACAGAGCTTCAGTGAGGGGCGGACAATATTGATATTAATGAAGTGACACTCTAACTAACTAATTGCTATTACCAAATATGTGAACCCTATGATGCAGCTTCTTGTACAAAAGATCCGCGCACTGAGTATCAATAGCTTTTACCATCCTAGCTCCTAGACGGACCATGAGAGCTTTTACGAACTTAGCTCTTAGACCTATGTGACACAATGACTATGTGAGCTTTCACCATCTTGGCTCCGAGATCTTTATAATTGAACTTTTTGATGTACCATTGTTTGTTTGATACCTTTGCTGTGACTTTTTAATAAAACTATAAACTTACAAAAGTCTTCTTAATCCAAACACATTAGCTAATTGTGTTATATAACGGATTAATTGGTGCCCGTGACCAGGACAAGAACGGGAAGTCTCACAACGCTGAAAAGTGAAAAGAAACCCAAGACTACTGTAAGTAACTGTTTTATTATACCTTGATTTTACGGTATGGACAACCAAGACATGGGGAACGGTTTCGACTTAGGGGGTGCCTTTATGACCTTGTCGACTGTAATAGAAACTAAATTTGATGGTCTTGATTCAACAGTTAAAGGTTTATCAAATGCAATTGGTACAAATGGGATTTCAAATATAATAACACCGTATGACGGGGATCCTAGCAAATTTAAAGATTGGGTAAAATCAATTGAAAAGTACTCTTTCATGAACAGTCTATCAGATGAAAAAGTCAAAATTGTGGCTTATGGTTCTAGCCGTGGGGCGGTTTCAGACTTTATTCAACGAATTCTCACGAATAACCCAGGGGGGACCTGGAATGCTTTGAAAAATGAATTATCCACAAGATTTGCTGAAGTAACTGATTCTCAACATGCGTTCATGTTATTACGAAAAGTTCACCAAAAACCCGAAGAAAATGTTCAGATTTTCGCTGAAAGATTATTGTCATTGGCCGAAGAAGCATATAAAGGTCTCGAAGGGGGACCTTCAGTTGAACGTCAATTGATTGGAATATTTATTGATGGTTTATTACAAGACAGATTGAAATTTAAGGTCATGCGTGAAAACTCTGCAACTTTGCAAGCAGCTATAAACTGTGCTATGGCTGAACAAAACCTGTATAAGCGATTCGAACTCAGGTCGGGTACTAAGCAGACCCATATACCCATGGAGGTCGACCATTATAGATCTAAACGCCCTTCAAAAACAACACCAAAGAGAAAAAGTATGTATTCAGTAAATAGAGCAGCAAGTTATCAGAGTGTTGAGTGTTGGAATTGTGGAAAGAAAGGACACATAAAACGAAATTGTAAAAATCAAACTAAAGATCAGTTAAACGAGTAAACTCCTTCCAAATAGGGCCATTGTAAGGAGTAAACATTTGCATTAATCAAAGAATAAAATTGAAAATAAAAACATTCCAAATTTCAAAATTAATATTGCGGGAAATCCAAATTCTTGTATTATTAAGATTAACGGTCAGAAATTTCGCGCACTCATTGATTCTGGTGCGGAAGTCTCTTTGATTCATTCAAAAGTTTTTAGGTCCTTTCATAACATTCCACAATTATCTAAAGAAAGAGTCAATTTACAATCTGTAAATGGTGATACGTTGAAAATCAAAGGAAAAACAAATGTCAGTTTTCAAGTTGGCGGCATGACTTTGAATCATCCATTTTTTGTCATTGAAGAAATGAATAGAAATGTCATATTGGGGCGCGATTGGTTGATCAAGAATGGCGTGCGCTTATATTATGATTTAGGGTCTTTTAGAATTGGGAAAACGTACATTCCATTTCAAGAAGATATTCATATCTCTGCAGTTGTGCGAGCGACTAGGAAATATGTTATCAAACCTCAAACTGCGCATGTTTCTTATGGCAAATTGAAAAGAAGTTTTGTTACAACGGTCTGATGATTTAGTTGAAATCTCATCTCTTGATAATGGTTTTGTGGGAGGTGAACCAGGGCTAATGATAGGCAATTCTTTAACAAAAGTTAAAAATAACAACAGATTGCCCATTTTTATTGTAAATAACACCAATAAAACAATTAAAATTAAACGAGGCTGTCCGATTGGTAGAGCAGAAAATGTAAATAAATCAACAATCGCTTCCATTAATAAAATCGAGAATGCATGCAAAACCTCAAATCAAATAAACTTAGAGCAAGTTGATGTGCCAGCAGAGAATAAAACGAGAATTGCAAAATTGTTAATTGCTAATAAAGATCTTTTTGCTGAAAGTGAAACAGAATTGGGTCAAACAAGCACGGTTAAAATGAAAATTGACACCGGAGATCATAAACCGATCAGACTGCGACCATACAGAGTACCGTTAAATAAACGTCAAATTGTCGAAAGAACAGTAGATGAAATGTTAAGCGCCGATATCATACGAAGGTCAAAATCTCCGTGGAGTTTTCCGATTGTTTTAGTAGAAAAAAAAGGACGGGTCGAAAAGATTTTGTGTTGATTTCAGACAACTGAATAAAATAACTAAAATGAATTCATACCCTTTGCCGTTGATCGATGACATCTTAGCTACTTTGGGGAATGCTAAGTATTTTTCAAGCTTAGACCTTAAATCCGGTTATTGGCAAGTTGCTATGGATGAAGCCGACAAAGAAAAAACAGCTTTTACTTGTCACAGAGGTTTATTTGAATTCAATGTAATGTCATTTGGGTTATGTAATGCTCCACAAATCTTTTCACAATTAATGAGTGAGGTTCTTCAAGGTTATGAACACTATGCTACCGCTTATCTTGACGATGTGTTGATCTATTCTGCAACATATGAAGATCACATAAAACATATTCAGAATGTGTTTGATAGGCGTAGGCAACATGGACTAAAATTAAAACTGAAAAAATGCAGTTTTCTGAAAAATGAAACAAAATATCTAGGTTTTGTTATAGATAAAAACAACAATTATTAGAATAATAATTGTATTTATGTATTTAATGCGATAATTTGTTTGGAGGTTTTCGGAAACATTTACGTTGGTAAATTGTGAAAATTCTCAGATCCACGCCTTGCCTAATTGTAATGGAATGTGTAAGGTCACGTGGTCAGCTCAGCGAGTCATTCACACTCGCGCGCTCACCACCGCTAACATGAAGCACGTCTATTTTGAAGAAGGCTTTAATGACAAAGAAGTAAAAACAAATATACAATTGGAGATCAGGACCCATTCTTTGCCGGGAATCCATTTTTGGCGTCATAGAGGTTTCTGGGTCCTCATGGTGTACGCACGACCAACCTATGCGGAAGTTCCTTCGAAGTATAAGGAATGCAGTTATTCAATCGCCAAGATTATTAAGGCCAGTATAACCTTTTGTCTCATTCTACATGAATTGCACACTGGGGTGCTTATGTTTGTGGTAGGCTACCAAGTTTTAAGGTCATAAGAGAGAATTAATTGCTCTGTCAGTCAGTGCTGTTCGTTAAAGGCTAGTTGATGTCTTGATGGCTGTTTGCTGTTAGGCAATAAAATCAATGTTCGAAATATTTAGAATCATGCATGCATGTTTGGTGAACTTGTTACTGACGAGACATATTCAGGACCAGGTGGCTCATAATGACAATGGTTTCGTCTTATGAAGCAGTCATTTATCTGGGCATTGTTTCGCATTATCTCGTTTCTTTATTGTTTATTCTTTCGTACAATATAGGTAGGAAACTAGAAGTCAACGTATATATTCTGTCTGATTATTATTAATTACAATTGGTATGACGTTTAGGTCTTATGTACTTATCGTTTGGAAGTAGAGGTACACAGTCAACATATGAACCGACCCACGTGTTAAGCAATAGTACAGAGTAGGCCGCATATAAGTACTCATTGTATGGGAGTCTAAGTGCAAAGTTTATCTGTGCTTACCCATGTTTAACAATGGTACGGAGTAGGCCGCAAATAAGTACTCATTGTATGGGAGTCTAGGTGCAAAGTTTATCTGTGCTTACCCATGTTTAACAATGGTACGGAGTAGGCCGCATATAAGTACTCATTGTATGGGAGTCTAGGTGCAAAGTTTATCTGTGCTTACCCATGTTTAACAATGGTACGGAGTAGGCCGCATATAAGTACTCATTGTATGGGAATCTAGGTGCAAAGTTTATATGTGCCTACCCATGTTTAACAATGGTACGGAGTAGGCCGCATATATGTACTCAGTGTATGGGAGTCTAGGTGCAAAGTTTATCTGTGCCTACCCATGTTTAACAATGGTACAGAGTTAAGGCCGCATATATGTACTCATTGTATGGGAGTCTAGGTGCAAAGTTTATCTGTGCTTACCCATGTTTAACAATGGTACAGAGTTAAGGCCGCATATATGTACTCATTGTATGGGAATTTTAGGTACAAAGTTTATCTGTGCCTACCCATGTTTAACATTGGTACGGAGTAGGCCGCATATATGTACTTATTGTGTGGGAGTTTAGGTTCAAAGTTGTTATGTACCTATCTATCCAAGTATTAAATAATAGTACAGAATTGTAGTCTTCCTTCATGTTTTTTTTTTTTTACCAGTCGCACTTGATTAAATGGTTTTGTCTATCAAGTTTCTAAACTGTGCTTATGTTTATGGGTTGTACCTAGGGATAAACATTGGATTTATAAGTTCTATATTGTTTTATTGCTAATGATTGTTTGAGGAAGTTCAATTGCGATTGCACTGTGTGCTTCACTTAAGTAATTGTTGATACTTTACCCAGTGTTTAGTTGAATTAAATTTTTCATTAATTTGCACATATCGTAAGGCGACAAGATATATAAAGTGATTGTTGGGTAACAGGTAAACATTATAATCAAGATTCTATCATTTTGGTATGTTTTACACGATTTTAGTATTGTTTTCAGTTAGCAATAGTACAGAGTATGCCGCATATATGTACTAATTGTGTGGGAGTTTTTGGGTACAAGTTTATCTGTGCCTACCCACAGTTTTAAGCAATAGTACAGAGTAGGCCGCATATATGTACTTATTGTGTGGGAGTTTTGGGTACAAAGTTTATCTGTGCCTACGCACGGTGTTTATCAATAGCACAGAGTAAGCCGCGTATATGTTCTTATTGTGTGGGAGTCTAGGGTTCATTATTTATTTGTACCTATCCACATGTATAAGATAAGAACAAGGCTAAGGGTGTCTTTGTACCAGTAACAGTTTATGTCGTGTTATATTTTTTGATTTGGAGATTTTTAAGTTAATTGTGGTCGAAGAAATGTAATTTCTTCAAGATCAATGGCTTTAATTCGTTGTGCATTGGCATACCTATGTTCAAGGAGTTTGTTCCTGGTATCCTTGTAGATTTTACATATATACCAATAAGAGGTAGTTATCCATTTGTTTGCACATTATGACATTTGCGTCTAATGTGGCAGGATTTCATTTAGTGTAGAGTTATCCGTACGCTTGATGTTCATGTTTTGTGCGGAGTTTATATGTATGCATATGGGTCGAAGTTATCCATACTTTCACTGTTTAGTTTTAAAGTATATATGCCCTATTACATCTAAACATAGTGGCAACTTCATTTCATGTTCATTGCAGTCAATTGCAAGAAAGAGTATCACAATACTTCTTAGTTGCTACAAAGTACGTGTTACAAATAGTGGTATCTCCTATACATGTGACATTTTATTTCTTTTGTAATGGAGTTAACATATTTATTCTGATTTATCGACATTTCTTTAATTTGCTATTTGATAAAATTGGTAGAATCATGGCATATGTAGAATTTCGTCAAAGCGAATCCTCTCAGCAGAGAATTAATCGATTATTATCAGTATGATTGTAATACAATATATATTTGCTATAACGGTTAGTCTACATGAGGAAATTTACTCTTTCTGTTCAATGTTGCTACATTTAGTGTTTCTATGAGCATGATAATGTACATGATGTAGCACTTTGTTTACAACTCAGTTGTTGGTTTTTGGCGTCCTTTCTTTAAATGACACCTTAGACTTAAAAGTATTCATATAATTTTCATGTTTAAGTTGCAGATGCCTTTTGATGAATTTGCCAGTGTGCAAATTTGCTACATCCTAGCAGCCCGAGTGAAGAGGAAGCGTAGCTATAACTGTTAATAGCCCAGAGAGCCTAGCAGAATTGTGCCGGATGCCATGAATGTTAATGACACAGGTTTGAACTGTTTAACAAATATTGACTCAGCGAGCGGTTCTATTTAACAAATTGCATAAGATCCGCACCGCCGATGGATAATGTCCTAAACCAGCCCGTCCACTAGTGTTTTCTAAATACATTTTAACTTTACCAACAACTTTCATGCTATCAGCCGGTATAAGATCCATATGTTTGCTAGCTAAACTGCTTGCAGTGCTGCTACAGGTGTGCCCCAAATCAGCCGGGTAACCAGGATATCCACTACCGTTGGTTCACAAAGCATCCATACCAGCTAGAGCATTCAATTTGGTTTCGAATAAAACATTTACAGGCGAGTCAGCAAGTAAATAATATACGAAGATCCCTCCCTCCATAATATTTCAAATAAGTTCCCTATATAGGTAGTAAATATAGGTTTAATTTATTTTTATAAATTAGTACAGACCCCAAGCACGGTCAGTACATTACAAAATTAGCAAAAACAAGCTGCGGTGATCTTGCCTATAAGCATTAGAAGACATAAAACGGAATTAAACCAGACGAAGATAAAGTTAAAGCGATTCGGCATGTGCCTGTACCAAACTGTGTTAAAGACGTGAGAAGTTTTCTAGGGATGTGAAGCTATTACAGAAGGTTCATACCAAACTTTTCTAAAATAGCCGAACCACTTATTGACTTAACAAAAAAATATGCAAAATTCAAATGGAATGAAATGTCTCAAAGAGCGTTTGATTACTTAAAAGAAAGTTTAACCCTGGTTCCGTTGTTAGCCTATCCAGATTTAAACAAGGAATACATTTTGTATACGGATGTTTCTGACAAAGCAATAGGGGCGTGCTTGGTTCAAGAAACAGATGAACACGATGACGTCATTCATGGGGTTAAAAATGAAAAGCCAATTTATTATTTGTCAAACAAACTGAGCGATACTCAGACGAGATGGTCAACGGTAGAAAAAGAAGCATACGCAATTCATTACGCGTTACAAAAACTAGACCACTACTTACACAATGCAAAGTTTGTGATAAAAACAGATCATAAGCCGTTGAAATACTTATTGCAAGCGCCTATGAAAAACAAAAAGATACAACTTTGGGCTTTGAGTATAGCTGGTTACAATTGTAAAATAGAGTACATCGCAGGAACAGAAAATACGTGCGCAGATTTATTGTCGAGATTGCCAGACGATCCTGAAATGAATAAAGAGGAAAACGAGAAATTTGTTGACCCTGATGTAAATGATAAGACATTTGAAATAAATATCTTGGATTCAAATTCCTTTGATCCTAAACAATACGCTAGTTGCGAACTTGAAAGACCAGATCTACCTTTCAAAAATGACCTTGAAATTTTAAATGAAGAAAATGTTGACATGATCAAAGAACAAATCAAAGATCCAGAAATATTAAAAATCAAAAATACCATCTTACAAGGAAGGGCCGATAAAACAATGTTAAGTAAATACATGCTAATAGATGATGTTGTGTATTTCCTAACAAATTTGGATCATGATCCTATCGTACGCTTGTATGTTCCTCAACACTACAGGGATGGTGTCATTAAACAATACCATGACGATATTGGACATATGGGAATAGACAAAACATTTGACTCTATTAGACAAAAGTATTACTGGCCAAACTTGTACCAAGAATTTTACAGTTATGTAACCAAGTGTGTTACGTGTTCTATGAGGTCCTTAAAGAAGTTAAAACCACCACTTCAAGAGACAGACATACCTCAATATCCATTTGCAAAAATTGGGTTAGATTTGTCAGGCCCATACCCTCGGTCTTTATCAGGGAACAAATATATAGTGGGGTTTGTTGATCTATTCAGTGGCTGGCCTGAGGCTTTTGCTGTGCCAGATAAAACAGCAGAGACAATTGCTCATTTGATTTTAGAAGAAATCTTTCCAAGATATGGGGCGCCTTTGCAAATTGTCACGGACAATGGGACAGAAAATGAAAACAAAATTGTCAGAGAAACATTACAAGAACTGAACATATCACACGTTACTACATCATATTACCATCCACAAAGTAACGCAAAAGTTGAACGATTCCATCGCACAATGCATGATGTTTTGTCCAAGAAATTACAAGACAATCTGACGACATGGGACATACATCTCAATCAGACATTAGCTGCAGTTCGTTTTCACATCAATGAATCCTCCAAGTTTTCACCCTTTTTCTTGCTGTACAACAGAGATGTTGTTTTACCAATCGATAAAATTTTGAAACCTAGACGTAAGTACATGGGTGAAGACCTACATAAAATAGCGCTTCAGGAACAACATAAAACCTTTACGCGCGTTCATAGATTAATGAAAAAAGCAAAACAACAACAAATGAAATATGCAAATAAAAACGCTGTACACGAAGAAATAAAAGTGGGAGATCCAGTTTATTATAAAAACAATCAAAAACAAAGTAAATTAAAAAGTAATTGGAAACCCTTTTATCGCGTTATTGAACAAACTACGCCAGTGACATTCAAAATTAAAAATCAGTTGGACGGTCGAGTCGTGAAAACACATAAAGAACTCTTGCGATTGGCAAAAGTAGATTGGGAAATTCCGAAAGGGGAAGATGGTAGACCTATAAAAAATGCAGCATATGCAGTACCTCCTGAAAGTGACGAAACAGACGAAGAGAACAAGAATATTAATGACAATGTACCTGACACTGATGACCCCAATGACGAAACACCATTAGCTAGACTTGCTGATAAATTTAGAAAGGAAAGAGACGATTGGTCTGATGAGGACGATATACCTTTATGGGAGTTGTCCAAGCGCCTGAAACGAAAACAGACGAACACTGAGCAAGACATAGATTCTGAAGAAATAGATGATACCAATAACACTGAGACTGAACAGGAGACAGATTTTGATGAAATGGACATAAATGAATGTTACATGCCAAAGTCTCGGAGAACGAAAATACAACGGTCTAAATTGTCGAATCATGAAAAAACCGTGAAAACGTTGAAAGCCGCTCTTAAATTATGACTCTAGTCTTTCATTTCATGATTCAGAAGGGTAAATAATCAGATCAATTCATTGGATAACACTAGTGCTACAGTAAGTAGCGTGTCTGCGTATGACATACCGGAATATGGTTTTCCGAACTAGTAATTTAAAGACTGTTTAAATAGGTTTAATCTTGAAGTTTGATGTTGAAAAGCTTGAATGTTCTAGGATTACGCTAAGTAATGTGTCTGAGTATGACATTTTTAGATGATGAAATCTAACCTAGAATAAAATTGAGACTTGATAAAAATGATAACATGGTTGTTTTCTTTCTGTGAAGCCTCTCTGTGACTAATCTAATCATTTCTGGTATTAAAGTGCAATACATTTTGAGTGACATACATCGCTATTTGTGATTTTAAGTTGACTCTTTGTTCAGACATCTTAAAGCGATTTTTGGCTCAACAATTTTAAGAGACCTTCCTGATTTCACATTACCAAGATTTTCTTTATAAATTGAAAAAGATAAATAAATTATGCGAATATACAAATTACTCCCATGACTAAAATGGTTGACAGACAAGGGTACATACATTCACCTGGGGATAATAAATTCCATTATTATGGGGGTAAATGTGTTCTATATTTAAATATGGGTATCAAAGGTCAAGGTCAAAAGTGTATTGGTTGTCCAGAATTAAATGATCTAGGTATAATATCTCAGCCAATTATTCAGAGTCGAGGGTGACCAAGTATCTGGAAGGCAGAGAGACTGACCATAACAAAGCTCTATCTGCACCAGTAACGAGCGTGGAGAATACTGAAAATAACCAGAAAACAGTTTTGCAGACTACAAGATCACTATACCAACAATGGTTCTTAGAAAGCAGAGACGAAATAATCTGATGCTGATGATGAACACTAATGAGGATCAACACCATGTATCCGAGTCTCGGACTGACCAGTTACAATTAAGCAGAAAGCTTTAATTAACTCTGTTGCAGATTACAACATTGTGTTTTTACGTTTGCTGTGATGCATGAACTTTTATCACTATACGATCACAAACATTATGACAATGTGTAATGTCTGGGATGTCACCGAGTTAAAGGGACATTCATCGTTATCCAGTGGATGTCACTGAGTTTTAAGGGGCATTCATAATATCCAGTAGATGTCATCTACCCAAGGGATGTCACCGAATTGGAGGGATATTCAACCCATTCTACGAGATCTCACTGTAATGAAGAAATGATGGTCAAGTGGATGTCGCCGTTTTTCAAGGGACATTCGTTATAATTCGATCAACAGTTCGGGACATTCTTATTGGACATCTCTGTGTTGTGTGTTATGGACATTTTAAAGTGAATAATTCGTAGACATTTTAACTCATTGTGTTAGTGCGTTTTATTTAATGAAACATTGGACAATGTTTCCTCCGGTTTGGGGAGGAATGTAACACAATGAGCGTATAAATTATAAGTTTAATTGATATATTAATTTGTACAGTACATTTATCTATGTTTTAATGTTGTGTTATGAATTATAATTGATACTATCAGTGTGTAGTGCGACGGACAATAATATCTTAATTACGAACTTGTTTACAAACTCTGGGAGATAGAATACAATAACAGAGCGTCTTCATTTGACAGAATACAATAACAGAGCGTCTTCATTTGACGAACAATTAGTTTTTACGATGTGTTGTTCTCGAGCATTGACACTTCCAATCACACTTTGTGCAGAGCTGCAGCCATCTAATTAACTGAAGAATGCGCAAGATGCATAATGTTAATGTAAACAGAGGACATTGCTGTATCCTATAAGGAGATGGGAGACAGAGCTTCAGTGAGGGGCGGACAATATTGATATTAATGAAGTGACACTCTAACTAACTAATTGCTATTACCAAATATGTGAACCCTATGATGCAGCTTCTTGTACAAAAGATCCGCGCACTGAGTATCAATAGCTTTTACCATCCTAGCTCCTAGACGGACCATGAGAGCTTTTACGAACTTAGCTCTTAGACCTATGTGACACAATGACTATGTGAGCTTTCACCATCTTGGCTCCGAGATCTTTATAATTGAACTTTTTGATGTACCATTGTTTGTTTGATACCTTTGCTGTGACTTTTTAATAAAACTATAAACTTACAAAAGTCTTCTTAATCCAAACACATTAGCTAATTGTGTTATATGTGCTGTGATTAATAAAGGTGCATGGTGGTTCAAAACATGTCTATATTCTGATTTAAATGGATCCTACCACAGGTCTGCTGCCAATACATATAGTTCTGTTATGTGGTACCATTTTGGAAATGCTACTCCCTCTATGAAGTTTGCTAGAATGATGATCAGGCCTAAGAGTTAAAAAGTCTCCAATAAGATATGAAGGAGTGTTTTGTCTGTGTTTGCAATTATGATTCGGATGTACATGTAAAAATAAAGGAATAATAAAATTTAAAAAAAGTAGTTTGTCTTTATTTTATACCATGTCAATTTACATGTATAATGAAGGCGAGATACATGGATATATATGGATGTATGAGTACATTCAGCAAAGAACTAAGATATAGGCCCATGTGCTGTGTAATAAAAAGATAAGCAAACTAGATTAAAATATTTCGAAATAGTTTTTTAAAAACATCCCGAGGCTAACCTTGTTTTTTCATAGATGAATTTTTTTAATAGTCTGAAAAACATTAAAACAATTTTCACGATAGATTTTCTGTGCTTTTATGCTATAGAAAGTTTATACCAACTCTGATTTCACCATAAGTCTATAGTGAGACAGAAGAGAAATGTCTAAAGAGACCGGGGTGTCCACTTTGACGGATGTGTTCAGGTGTTTCCACTTCCAGGGAGTTAACCTCAGTAGAGACTCAGCATCACCTGAAATTTTTTCCACACAAAACAATAAATGGTACATGTAGATAAAATTTGTTATTCGCAACATGGTTATTATTTCTATCCAAAATGAACTGAAGCTTTTTTGAAATATGGCGTCCATAGTATTCTTCATATTGAACCTCGATAAATTCCTCTTAACCGAACTGCTTATCGTACCTGTGTTAATGAAGTGTAATAATTGTTATTTATCAAATCTCAAAACTCCTATAGTTCACATTATTTTTGTTTACGACTTCAATATGCATTTAGTCGTCACAGGGCCTGACATTATTCACTGACTGAATCACTGAGAACTGTCCATTTTAAACAACACGGTTATGACTGGTATATCATATGCGGATTTTTTTTTAAAGTCTCATTGAACTTTCCCCCCGTTTCCTTGTTGTTTAATCATTTTAACTCTTTGGAATAGACCCTCTAAGTTGTCTCAAAGATATAGTGCTCTTTATAATGTCTATCTTCTGTAGTGTTTGAAAACATCCCTACATGTATTACTGTAAAAAAAAAATGGGGTGTGTGTTAAACAGTCAATTAAAAAGAACTTCAAACAATACAATATTATGTAAACGTTATAAACAAGGAAATTACTGTAATCGTGGGATCAGTTGCTAGATCCTTCACAATTCATAGATCTATTTGCTTCAAAGCCATAGCTATCACATCATCACCAAATCCTGCCATATTAAGCATTTTCCGGACGCACTTATTGGTTTATTACTTTTGTAGAGGTAGAACTGGAATTGATGAAAAGTATTTACAATTATCACAAACAATTCTCCAAATATTTTTGAAATTTTTGTTCAATTCGGAGGGTCAATTTTTTTTTTTTAGAAAAACAATGAATACGTCATGATATGTTCTTAAAACGGCTTTTCTATACCCTGTCTATGGGTCAAACAAGATTTGACGTAAAGTACATCCTTAAGGTTCTGAACTGCCTCGCAAATTCATAGAATAACTTTGATATGCCTTGCTTCTTTGCAAGAGATATGAACTCATGGGGATACTTGCTCAAAGTTCCTTATTTTAGATGGCCTAAGTAAAGCATTGACATTTATCCAAATCAAATGGTTACCTTTGCGCATTGCTAGATGAAAATATGGTACAAAATTGTCCCACTTTTAAAAGAAGCAATTTCAAAGGAAAAAATAATGAAAAGATTGATTTCTTGTTGTTTTACGTCCCTCTCAAGAGTTTTCACTCGTATGGAGACGCTCTAACCACTGCGCTATGCAGGAGACTAAATGAAGAAGAAAATTAGAAACTAGTTACTGAAAAATGTGATTATATCGAAAAAGTAATTATTTTATGTGCTTTGGATACATTCCACAAGATCCACAGTTCAGGTGTTTAACATCACTTGCCTATATTCTGACGATTATACACCTCTATATGTTGTTGGGAAAATTCAAAGTCGTTATTCTCACATTTAAACTAAAAAGATATAGAGTCCACTTGAGGATAATAAGGGGGTTGGATTCTTGAACAAGGCTGAAAATTCCTGAATTTTCATTACTCTACAAGGAAAGCAATAGGTTAACAGGGAAAAATATGTATGGATACAGATTAAACGCATGTGTTAAGATCTAGAGCTAGTCCAAATCAAAGTTAAGATATATTTTCTAGTGTGTGAGAGAGAGAAAAGCGAAGTTATTTTAAGATGTATGTGATGAAATATTAAAATTTTCGTTGATTCATTGTTTTTTTTTTCGTTTTTGTGGATAGTTTACTTGCAAATCTAAAACAATATTGGATTCGGGCTATAGTTTATAGTCATTTTTGGTATTTCTATTGCAGATCACTATATTTTCGCACTACCTTATTTTCGTAAGTTAGCCATTTGAAATTCATTTATTATCTCGTTCTGTGGTTGCAGTTCTGTATAACTCGTTCAAATATATTTTGAATCAATTTTGAGCTTTTTAGGTGTAATATCCCTCTGATAGTTAGAGAGATAACTTTCCGAGGAAATTTTTCTATTTTTTAATTAATATTTTCAATTCAATGAATCTCTTATCTTATAATTCTTTTAATTGTTACAGAAATTCATATGCAGAATTCGTATAATTAATTAATGAATTTTTTCTCATAGAATATTTTAAAGGGTAATCATGAAAAGATGCATGACTCTGAAAGATTGATGCGTTTTATTTTACAAACACAGAAAACAATATGATATAATGATTTAAAAAGCAACGCTTTACTGTGTTTTCTCACTTGAATTAGATAGGTATGACAGTAAATATTATTTTCATATAAACCTCGAATTTTAATTTTATTGTGAGATAAAAATTATTTATCTCTCAACTTACCATATCAAAATTTCTTCACATCATGATTAGACATAAAATTCAAAGTAAGCAATGCTTCATACTTAAAACAACGTTCTATTTGATTCTTATATTACTGTTGTGGATAAAAATAAATGTTGGGAATTTAAAAATTTACAATTTCTTATTATAGGCTTATTAGAATAAGTATAATTGCAAATTTTATTTTTATAATATTTAATCTTCTATCTGATTTTAGAACTTAACTGAGGAGAGAATATTGAATATAAATCAACGGGTACATACAAAATCAAAGTCAGTAGCTTCTGTAAACAATTTTATTTTCTTCTGGGTAGTTTGATTTTTAGAACTTATTTATTTCTTTATATATATTTTCCACTTACATTACAATTCTGGACAAAATAATTAGTGAAATTGATGGACTCGGATAAAATTAACTTTTGCTCTGTATATTTCAGCTGAATTATTTTTTCATTTGAGTTACCTCCGCAAAGAACATATTGATTACAATGTTCAGAAGGGTTTCTATATTTTAGATCAGAGGCTGAGCTAGAGAACTTTCAATTTTCCAGGATTTGAAGACAATGAAGATTCAATTCGTTGTGTCATATTACATGGACAAGCAAGAAAATGACGCCCTTTTATGAGCATATGCAGCAATCGAGGATCCAAATGAAAGATAAATAAATGTATTTTTAAGTAAAACTGAGTGATTTTGGTCTTTCGAAAAAATACCCCAAGTGAATTTTGTTCTACTCATAAGAAGATATTATTTTAATATAAAAAGTACTGAGTATTCTAAAAATTAAATTACCTTGAAAGTTTTTCTATGCCTTTATGCCATTGAAAATTTATAGCTCTTAAAATAAGAATTGAAAATTTGTACTATGAAACTTTCTCCAGCTTCTCCCAGATTATAGTGGGACAGAATAAAAATGTCTACAGAAACTGGGGGTACCCACTGATGTTTCCTCGTTTAAACGTCCAGGAATTAATTTTGTTTTATTTTAAAAAGATGAACAAAGAGTATTGAAAGAACGTAAATGTATTTAAGGACAGATGATACAAACAAAAAATGGATGTCTGGATTGGTATATATTTTTTGGTCTTATTTCATTGAAAATGATGTAAAAAATAAATTTCTAGAATATAAAGAATTTGTAAACCTTCTATGATGTTCAAAATTCTACCTCTCTGAAACCATCCTTATTAATCTATACAAATATTTTTCACTTCAAATCCCATTTTTGTGAGAATTTGAATAAAAATTCAAAAACTACGCGGTTAAACTTATTCATTTTACTCATTAAAGCATGACTCAAGTTGTAATTTTCAATTTTTTTGACAAAAGTTTGTTTGTATCATCTGTCCTTAAGAGGTAAGCCTGAATGACCTAACGGTGAAATATTTCTTATAGAGCAATTCCTGTGCTATTGTTTAAAAAAGCAGATGATAGTTCGAAGGCTGGCTAAACTGTGGCCTAAATGGACCATGCTATAGGTCTATTGTTAGAACATCATTTTTTGCTCTTTTTTTAACATTTTGAAAATTATACTTTTTTCGAAATTACATACATTTGAAAATATTTCATTTGAAGTACAAATATGCACAACTTAATATAAAGGCGTTTATGCATAATGTAGCGTAAAGACGAAGTTATCTCATATTAAAAAAAGTTCAATTTATATATCGCAGTCAGTACTGCATATACAGTAGGATCGGCAGTTTTATTATTGTATAGTTGTTTGAATCTTTCGTGCGATGTCCACATAAAACCATTGAAAGTGTCAAAATTTGGCAACACCCTCACAATCGTTCTAGTGAATATACAATGTATCAATGTGTACATACATTGTCACGAACTCTATTATCACATTTCATTTTAATTGAGATAGAATAAAGTATATACGTATAGAATGTTTCCATAAAGAAAGCAGTGGAATATACAGACATGTTGAGTGTGTGTTGCTACCTTTTTAATTTTTTTACTGTATTTTGTATTGGACCTTATGCCCCATTGAAAAGTAAAAAACACGACTTTTATTTAACATGCAAATCATTCGCTATTCAATGCATTTTATTCTTTTATCATAAGTTATTGTTTATCATTGTTTAGTACTTGTGTGATACTAATATCAGGAAATGTTGAGGCTCTTCTGAAGTTAACTCCCTGGAACTGGAAACACCTGAACACATCTGTCAAAGTGGACACTCCAGTCTCTGTGGATATTTCTCTTCTGTCTCACTACAGACTTACTGGGAAACAATTCAATAAGTACCAGAGTAAGGACGCAGAATTTTATCTGATACAGATGGGAGAAAGCGTTTTCTATCTAGTGATCATTTGTTTATTGTCTTTTGCGAAAATCTGTGAAAAATAACGAGATACCTTTACTTGCACGTATCTTTGAATTGAAAAAAGAATAATAATTATAAATGGAGTTTTTTTTCTTCAAATCAAATATTCAAAAAAGAGAGAGTGTGCTTCAATTCTACAATCCATACCCAACACAAAAGGAAAAGATGGCGTCTACACTATTTATCCTGATATGAAGACAAAGAAACTGGTGCACTGTGACATGATTACAGAAGAAGGGGTTGGACGGTAGAAATATTCTTGAGTCTCATTTTTTCCCATTATTCTAGTTGAACAAATGAATTTCGTGGTGATTCATGCAATTTTTATGAAGTTTTTAATATACATCTCAGAAAACTTTATTTTTTATAGTAATTTTATTTGTAACTAAGCGTGGTATACACCCACCAAGCGTAAACATCTTGACATATACATATTTACCGTTTTCATATCAACTACTTGTAATTAGCATTTTTTTAAAAGTCTTCTTTATTTCAACATTAGGTTATTCAGAGAGGAAAAGACGGATCAGTTGATTTTTATAGATCTTGGGAATCCTACAAGAAGGATATGGAGATAACGAACAGTATTCAATCTCAACGTCCATTAAACAATATACAAAATAAGAGCAGAGCAAACACGGACCTTTGAAACAAAGAAGGGTTTGGGAACGTGAATGAAGAATGCTAGTTAGATAGGAGATAATATTATTATTTCCATCGTTTGAGTTATGTCCTCATCAAATATGGATTAGATTTCCATTGACTAAATTTCTTTATTTTTAATTTGGACTCACGTTAGAAAAATGTTCAAGTATCCATTAACATTTATTTATTTATTTTAAAGTATTTTTTCTTAATTTTAATCATTTTCATTTGATAACTCAAACGGGTTCAAAAAGGGGACATTTATTAGTCTCAACTATACCATAGCCTTCAAGTCTTTTTTTCTATGTCAAAAAGATCTCCAAGTAAAAGATGGAATTGCATCATATACTATTGTTTCGAGTTTAAACGTATTATTTGATGTTTCATACAAAGGTTTTCAGATACGTTCGCTAACACATTCTGTTCAGTGGTAGCTCTTTTGTATGAATCTAAAGAAAAACTATACAGATAAATAATACAGATATTTTTCAAAAAGCTTCCCGATGATCGATAAAATTACTGTATTTAATATGTTCTCTTTCTGAATAAAAAAAAATACTAGTTTTTGTTTGTTTGTTTTTAATGAAATGTTCTATCTAGGTAATGAAGCCATTCATTTAATCACCACGAGAGAACAACAAAACTTAAGAGTTGACCTTCAGAACTTCTCAGGCAAAAAGGCCTTCGCCAAGTATTCAAAGTTTTCTGTTGGAAGCGAGTCCGACAAATACAAGTTGAGAATACGTGGATACAGTGATTCTGCAGGCATGTCCATGCATATTATAATACAAATAAATGCATTCCATCATCTAATCATAAAGACCCAGTTAAGCTGATAATTATTAACTTTCTTAAACACACCAATTCAAAGTAAAAGAGTTATCTAAGTATCAAAATAATGTTGGAAATTCCATTAAAACTGTTAGAAATTATATTTTAAGAAATAATAATACCATTGATTTACATTTTATCACATATTTATTGATAAAAGTGACGTAAAGTACATAATTGAAATAAATATAGAAATTAAGCAGAAGTATTTGAATCGATTATGAAAGGAAAACTTTATTGAAGGAGATAGGCTAGGGCCTCATAATGGGTGAAAATTTTCAATAACGACAGTTGGGAAAAATCCTGTCCCGTAGAAAGAAAAGCAGGCTGGTGGTTTCAGGATTGTCAAACCTGTAACCTAAACGGACCTTATTACAGATCCGCTTTACGAACGTGGGCCTCTGTCGTCAGGTACAACTTTGGAAATGATTATCGCTCCTTGAAGTACGCAAGGATGATGATCAGGCCTATAAAAGCTGAGACTGTTGATATAAGCACACAGATCTTCTGAGTCATGTTTTGGGATGAATCATTGACAGTATTGACAGTAAAAATTGCATTATGTGACATAATTTATTGTTTTTCATGCTGAATATATTTCATCCTTTAATCATAGTGATTAAGGTTACATACATCAGAATATGTAACATCAGAATGGAGAAAAATTAAACAGACTTCATGTAAAAGGCACAAGGCTGTCCAATAAATAATGTCATCGGTGCTTGGAAGGAAGCAAAAACGCTTTTCTATGATTTAGTCTTAATGATTGAACTAAACTGTTCTCTTTTAATTAAAACACATGTCCGTGTCATTTTTATTCAATTACTAATTGTTTTAGAACACATTTTTGAGTATGACCCTTCGTATACTGGAATATAATAGCAGATCCTAAAATTTCCAGTACTTTTTTCCTTATCTTTCTTAAAATTGTTTTTTTCCAAGTTTGGGAAATTAAACAAGTCAAACATTGAAAGTTCTGTCGTGTATAGTTGGTGTGACAAAACATTAACGCTCTCGCAGCACAGTTAAGGTTACAAAAAGGAGGCGGAGCCTAATTTGTACGGGAAAACTTGACTATGACATCACACACAATATACATCATACAACATTTCTTTAAAATACCACAAAATGAGTTTATCTGCTAATTTAACCAATAAGAAATCATCAAACTACATAAAAACTTACTACAGCGTGTTGTTTTGTCGTTAGTTAAATCCCACATAACAAGTTATAAACAAGTCACTGATCGCAATACACTTGTCAATATGACGTCATTTCTTACAACGTGACGTAGTTTGTATGCAGAAAGAGACAGATCAAGTAATATTTTCTCAACAAAATATGTATTTTCTAATTAAATAAAGTATTATTTACAGATATTCTATGGGCCAATAATTTGAATTTAATGTCTTCTTCACTATTTTATTAATATATTTTCTGTACATTACGTATTTAATTTACACTGCCGTATATTTGTATGCAAGTACATCGGAGGGTAATGTGGGGGGTCTTTATAAATCGATCTAGTGTAAGGGCATACACTCTATGGATCAAAGTAAGCTTTTACATTTCAACTAATAGAACTATTTAGGTATCTGAAAAGTGCTGCGATCCTGATGAAATCTTAAAAACAGTTTAATTATATCAATATTTCATGCCGCTGACCAGGAAAAAACATAGCATTCCGTCATACAAGAATAGTTTAAATAATGAAATTGCAGAATTTAGACAGGATCGCAGCACTTTTTAGAAACTACAATGCGTGTTGAAAATATTTATTTACAAAACTTGGAAATTTAACTTGGTTATGCCCTTGCACTAGTGATATTTATATGTAACATCAATACTTCAAGTCAATGTGCTAAAATCGCGTGACTGCCGCATCACGTGACTAGTCTAAATATAAAATATAATTGTCCTCGATATGTAGTTATTATTCATAATTACAATTATCCGATATAAATAATGTACTAAAAATAATCGCCATCCCGATTTCGAATACATTTTTAGATACAAAATTTAGTTGATATTTCCATTGCGCACCTTAACTGTACTGCGCTGTTTATCCCCAAAAGTCCTTTAATCTTCATGGCCTGTGTGTTTGGAAGCTGTCTTGAAGAAATTTAAGGACTATCTCTACACAAGTGTAAAATTTTTTTTGACATTGAGAAAAATATATTGTATAATGGAGTTAATATTGTGTTTATTTATTTAATTTTCACTATATTATGCGTTGCATTTACCCCCGGGAAAAATGTGCAAAGACAACGCAGTATCAGTGACTAGAAATCACTGTTAATTCCTTCAATATAGAAAATACATGTAAATAACACGTTCAGTTAATTTATCTTGGTCTCTTAAAATGTTAAGAATTAATATATTTGGATTAATTACAAATTGAGTAATATATTGTAAATTTCTATTTTTCAAAAGTTAGATATAAGCCTTAGAGCAGATCACTCTAACTGCAGAAAAATACCTTAGAATCAGAACTCTTTAGTGTGCAGTGTAGAGAAGGTTCTTAATGTCTAACTCATTTTGCTTCTTCCTCTAATACACCCTTCGATTTTGTTTTCAAAATGTTTTTTCTAGACTCTTTCAGATATTGACGTCCTCCCCGAAAAACAATTTGAACAACAAGACCACTAATATTTAGGAAAAAGCATATAAAACTGTCGTTGTGCGCTTGCAATTCTTTGCTTTTCACAGGCCTTTACTGTTTTGTAAAATCATCTTATTGTAAATTTGTTTGAGGGTTTAAAGCAAAATGGATTAAATTTTCATTATGTGTTTGAATTTCAGACAAACGTGGATAATACAATTTTTGATTTTTTTTTTAAATTATTGTTTAGATATTGCTACACGCTGTCGTTTTCACTATTTGAATATATTGGGTGACCTTTCAGTATTCAACTTTTTTACCATCAAATGTTTCTTTAAAACAGTGTGAATTATTCCTATGTCTATCAAATTTCCTATGTGTCTTAAAGTCAATCAAACATCATCAGTGATATTTTTTTTTAAATTTTCGCAAATATGCATTGGTTGTTGTGTCAATCAAACATCATCAGTGATATTTTTTTTAATTTTCGCAAATATGCATTGGTTGTTGTATGACCTTGTCGCCAAGGACGGTACCCATTTTTGATGCTCATCATATCATTTTTGTTCATTGAAATCCAACTGCTCATATGTCTGTTAAACAGACATTGGTTGTAATAACTTTCATATATTTCAGTTAATATATCTTTTGGATTCTTATCAATTTTTACAGCAGCTTTAATGAAGCGTTTAATTCACTCTACTTTACTGATTATGAGCTATTCATTGTTATGCCCATTCGAAGAAGGGAGGGCATATTGCTTTGCTGCTGTATGTTGGTCGGTCTGTTTGTCCATTTAGTTTCCGTTCATTTTCTTCACAACCGTTGCACATACTGAAATGAAATTTAGTATTCATATTTATCAGGTAAATATCTAAGTCAAGTTCTGTTTTGGGTACGATCGCACCATTTTTGAGTTATACCCCTTGACTTAGAAAAATTCCACTTATTTGCAGTTTCCGTTTATTTTCTTTGCAGCGGTTGCACATATTGAAATGAAATTTAGTATACAGATTTTTCAGCTTAATATCTAGGACAAGTTTTGTTTTGGGTACGATCGCACCATTTTTACTCAAGCCCTAGAGGGGCTTGAGTTATCTAAAACGATGCTAGGTCATCGATTTACTCAGATTAAAAACACGAAATTATATTATATTTGTAGATAAACATATTTCTAGAAACAAAAATGAAGCATATGTTGAAAACATCTGTATATTAAAAAATATTAAGTGTTAAAAGTCGGATTCTATTCTACAGCGTATGAACAATGAGTGAAGCGTCGCAGCTGTAACAGTTTCTATACAGAGATTTCGCGCTTTCATTTGCGTAGGAATCTCAGGTACTTTTTACAGTCGCCGACAAAGCATCCTTGGACGAGTCCACTGGTTACTCTGAAAGGTGACGCAGGTTACCCCATTTCTAATTGTCCTTCTCTTAACAAATTTTCGAAACGCTTATTCTCGCAGTGTTGGTCTGATTTCAATATAACTTGGCATAACTTCACAAGTAGACTACACTAAGATACATTATTATCTGTCAAAGTTTTACAATGCGTAGCAAAAAAATGTATGATTGTACCCCCAAACTGAAATTGCCTATAACGGGCCTGAAAATGATGTGCACTTTGAGAGACAGTAAAATAATAGCGCAAAATTAATGTTAATTTCTCCCTCATAGGTTTTTTTTTTATTTTAAAAAATCGTACTTTCTTCAGCTTTGGTAACGGAACCTAAATAACTTCTTTTGGATTCGAACGGAATATGTACTGTACATGCCGCACAGTTAGATGTACCCGTATACCGGTAATTACGTGGCTTTTTGGATCCCTGAGGCCCCCCCCTCCACTTTGAAAAACTTTTCTTCCGACTTGCAACAAGCTATTTAGATTGATGTTTATAACATGTTTTTATGTACGTCATTAAGCAAAATTAAAAAAGCGTATAGTTTGAAGTATATGAAATGTCTACATAAAAAATATTTTATTAATTCAAGAAACGTCTACTATACTCTATAAAATATTCCTGAAAGTGAGTAACGTAAATTCATCGTATAGTACGATAAATTATATTTATTCTAATTAACTTCATTATATGAATTTTGTTTCATGTACATGTATATAATTCAATAGAAGATTGAACTCAATAGCCCACATTATACCATTTTAGGATATTAATGACTTTTCTTAGTTGATTTTCTACAGCTTGAGTATCTCTGACTTTTGTCAGTATATACTTGTTGATATAGTTATATGCCCCTTGGACTTAGAAAAAATCCAATTTGGGGGGAAGGGGGCATAAGTGTTTTAAAAACATCTCTTGTTAATGTAGTGTCTCGAATAGCTCTTGTTTTCCAGGTTCCCACAATGAAACTATGTGATACAAGTGGTCAAATTAACTGTTATCAATTCATTAAAGATTCAATATTGAGAGATAGTCAAGCTTAATGTCATATGATTTCTATGTTGTATGTCATCGCGCTGATGACATTAATTATTGAACAGCCTTCGTATAGTGATACATTTTTAACTTGATATGTACGTAGATCATGAAAAATGTAAGTATGTGTATATATGGGATTTACCTTTAGTGTTTGCGGCACAAAAAAGTCTTCGGAAACCTAGCTAAAGGAGTGTTAACATTAGAGACAATCTTGAATGTTGAATGGAATTTTATCTAGAAGGGGAATAAAACTTTCCTTTAATGTATAATATTTCTTGAAGTTTATTAGTTCCAGGTTTGATTGGAGAGGTAAAATTAGCAATTAAAGGCCTACTTAAATGTATAGAAAAAACTCTTCTACAATTGGATAATCCTTTAGAAAAATGCAATGTTCCAAACACGGATGTAGAAATGCATATAAAATACTTTCAAAAGGATGTATTTCCTATAAAGGTTTGTTATGAATTGTCAACTTGGTATATTTTGAACGTCATTTAAAAGTTAAAGATAAATCAGTATAAGCAAACGATAATCATAGCTCAAACTCATCCTACAAAACCAAAATGCTACCTTTGATTTCCCCTCCCCCCCCCCAAAAAAAAAATTAAAAACAAGAACTGCCAAGAAATGAAATGTTAATGAAGTAACATTGAAATCTTCAACTGCATATTTTTATTCGAACACGAGAGCAATTTTTATTCACCTAAAGTGAGTCTAAAAAGGTCAAAATAATAAAAAGATAACGATAGGAAAAAAAACATAATACATATTTGTAGACATTAACTGTACCTACACGTCATTTTCTGACTTTTTCCATCTGCAAGCAGGGCTCTCTTCAAATCAACGTGTTTTTAATGTGTTTATAAACATCTCGAGTGCGCCACAGGAAGTGACCTCCTATGCCCTGGAAAAATTGTTCCTGTCTAAACCTTTATTTATTTACAAAGTACATAAAATTTACTAGGCACAACTAAGTACCAAAGTTGTAAAAATGGCTTAAAGGAAAACATCTCAAAAGAAAGGAAAATCAATTTTATATGTATGGAACTACATTTGACTAAGTTTCTTTTGATTAGTCAATTACCTGATTACCGTTGTGTTACCTTTATTGTCATAGAAATTGGCTTGGTATGGCGACCTGTGCTTACGTTTGTTTGCGTTTTATTGCAGTAATGAATATTTTTTTGTTTGTTTGTATACTGCACTGACCTGTATAACTGTTGTAATTGTCTTTAGTATCTTACTTCCCTGCAATGGAAGAAGAACAGATTTTTTGTCGCTACATAGTATTGTCTAGCATACGCCCATATACACCGGTGACAATTCATTTCACTGAACAGTGACAAAGTGTCCGTTTCTATTTATAGGGGCCCTTAGATATAGTGAGAGCTATAATAAATATGGTAGACAAATCCTTTTTTTCGAATCGTGGTCAGCTTTAAACTGGTGTGTATTTCCAAATAAATGTGATGGAGAGCTGCAGTGCAAAAGTTCACAAATCACACCTCAGCATGCTCTTACGTATCATGAATATGAATGATAGTCCGTGGGCCGGAGGTCCATGGGTGTTATATATGTATGTATTTAGGTCGGGCTCGGTATACCGAGTTTCCGGCCAGTAATAAACGAGTAGCCATCTTTGATGTGTGTTCTCTGTCTCGTCGGATACATAACATGGTGTCAGAAAGCGGACCAAGCCACGTCCGTCTGTAAGAAACAACTCTAGAAAGTCAGTAAGCATTCTGTCAATCAATTTACAATGTCTATTCCGTTCGAACAACCCTCCATGGACTGGTCTCACCCAGAAACCTACAGTGATTTTCTGCGGTTCAGACAGCACGTGGACTTCGTTTTCAAAGGATCTCTGTGCAAATCTGACAAGAAGGACAAAGCCGGCTGGCTAGGAATTTGGATTGTGAAACACGGCCGCGAGGTATATAAAACGTTTGATTGGGAGCAAGGAGATGAAGATGACCCCAAGAAAATTTTGGACAAGTTTGAAGCATACGTAAGACCTCGGAAAAACAAGAGAGCTGCAAGATTCAAAGTTTTCCAGCGTAAGCAGCAAGAAGGCGAACCATTCGACAACTTCATCAAAGACCTGCGTCTAATTCTCATGGACTCTGAGTATGCTGACACTGATGACATTTTGATTGATGCAGTTATCGCTGGAGTGTCTCATAAGAAAGTTCAAGAACGCCTTTTTGACCAAGGACAAGGTTTGACACTTGCTAAAACCCTCAAAATAGGCCGTCAGTATATGTCCCAAAAACAACTGAAATTGATCCGTGGATTAGAGGAAATTTCAATCTCCAAACTCGGAGTAAAGCAGAAACCGGAACTAAGACGACAGGAGAGTAAAACAAAACGTAAACCTGAAAAAGTGAAAAACCCCTGCACACGCAGTGGATTGGATGCCAATCACGCCAAATGTCCAGCGATTGGAACACTGTGCAGTTACTGCAAGAACCCAGACCATTGGCTAGCTGTCTGTCGGAAGCGCAACCGAGCCAAGATGTACTCACTAGACCCAGAGGGCTCATCCGGATCTGAGGACAATGATGAGGGTGAAAGTACCATGATAGACATTCTTGCTACCAGTGATGGGAAAGCTGACACTTATAAATCAGACAAATGGCTCACTACACTGTACGTTCAGAACAAGCCAATAGAGTTCCGTATCGACACGGGAGCTAAATGTAATGTAATCGTCAAGGCACAGTACACAAAAGCAGGACTACATGGAAATGAACAGAAATCACATAAAATACTGCGTTCATTTACCAACCACACCATTCGTCCAGAATTTTGTGTTGACTTACCGCTTGCTAGTCGTGTTGGTGACGCACAGATTAGCACCAAGTTCGAAATAGTCAACGTTCCCCAGGAAAACGTTATCACAGGTTCTACAGCTGAAAAACTTGGTCTCATTACACGCCTGGACACTGCCGCATGCAACTCTGTACAGTTAGAACAGTTCAGTGACTTACCCGATCTTATTCGTACTACTGGTACCCTCCCAGGAGAACATACCATTAAAATTGATCCTAACGCCAAAGGTGTGATCCATCCAGTGCGCCGTCAACAAGCTTCACTTAAGCCACGAATCATTGAAAAACTGAGAGAAATGGAAGCAGATGGATTCATTACCCCTGTTGAAGAGCCTACTGACTGGGTTAGCTCCATGGTCGTGAGCCTCCGGAACAACAAAGATAGAATTTGTATTGACCCCAAAGACCTTAACGAGGCCATCAAGAGAGAACATTACCCCATGAAGACTGTAGAGGAAGTGTCATCCTCTATCCCGGGTGCAAATCTGTTTTCAGTTCTCGATGCTAAATCTGGCTACATGCAAATCAAACTCGACAATGAATCATCTTATCTCACTACCTTTAATACACCCATTGGCCGTTTCCGCTGGCTTAGACTTCCATTCGGTATAAAGTCAGCCCCAGAGATCTACCAACGCATCATGGACCAAATGCTGGAAGGAATTGAGGGAGCATTTGCCATCATGGATGACATTCTGATCGCAGGCCGTGATCGTGAGCACCATGACAGTATACTCCGAGCTGTAATCAGAAGAGCAACCGAGTACAATTTGCGTCTAAACTATGACAAGTGCAGAGTTCGCAAGACATCAGTACCATATGTAGGACATATCATCAGTGCTGAAGGCGTCAGCCTTGATCCAGAAAAGATACAAGCAGTGTGCAACATGCCAGCACCCAACAACAAGGAAGCAGTAAGGAGATTCCTCGGACTTGTACAGTACCTCTGTAAATTTATCCCAAATATGAGCCAAATAGATGCGCCTCTCAGACAACTTCTAAAATCTGACATTCCATTTCAATGGGACAAAGCACATCAGGAGAGTTTTGACAAACTAAAAACAGCTTGTACGTCTGCTCCAGTCTTAGGTCTCTATGATGTGAACAAGCCAACAGAAATCCAGTGTGATGCCTCAAAAGACGGACTAGGTGCTAACCTCATCCAAGAAGGCCGGGTGATTGCATACTCATCCCGGGCACTTACAGATACGGAAAAACGATACGCTCAAATAGAAAAAGAGATGCTCTCAGTCGTTCATGGAGCATCAAAGTTTCATTGTTACATATTTGGAAAGCCAGTAACTGTCTACAATGACCACAAATCGCTGGAACAGATTTTTAAAAAGCCCATCTTGTCTGTGCCCATGAGAATTCAGAAAATGCTTCTCAAGCTTCAGTGGTATGACATAACATTCAAATATCGGAAAGGCAAGGACATGGCAGCGGCTGATGCATTGTCTCGAGCTTACTTGCCAAACAACGGACCAGATCTCGATGTAGCTGACATCAGAGCCTTTGACCTACTATCTGTCAGCATAGAGAGGCAAGAAGACATCAAAGAGCGGACCCTTGTAGAGCTAAAAGGACTATACACTGTCATTGTCAATGGCTGGCCTGACACAAAGAACGAAACTCCTCTCAGCGTGCGGGACTACTGGGCCTCCCGTAGTGAACTATCTGTAATAGATGGTGTGATATTTAAGGGCATGCACATTGTTATCCCGCCGACTCTACGGTCACACATACTTAGCCTTATACACCAGTCCCATCTTGGAATTGTAAAGTGCAAGCAGCGAGCACGGGAAGTTATGTACTGGCCTGGAATGAACTCCCAGATTGAACAACTTGTTAAAGACTCTGAGAAGTGCGCCACATTCCAAAACAAACAACCACCGGAACCCTTAAATCCAACACCAGTCCCAGACTTACCTTATGCAGTAGTAGGGTGCGACCTATTTGACTTTGAGTCCAAGAAATACATTGTGGTAGTCGAGTATTACTCGAAGTATATTGATTGTGTGGAGCTTCAGTCCCATCATCATTTGCCACCATAGAAACCTTAAAATGCATATTTGGAACCCATGGAATCCCCAGAGAAATCCGATCTGATAATGGGCCCCAGTTCAGTTCATGCGAATTCCGCAACTTCTGCCATGAACTGGACATCAAACACGTCACGTCAAGTCCACACTTCCAGAGCTCAAATGAGGCAGCAGAGCGTGCCGTCCAAACTGTGAAACATCTATGGAGAGAATAGGTGGACAAACAGCTTGCCCTTCTGAACTATAGAACCACACCGATAGAAGAAATTAACCTGTCTCCATCGCAGCTACTTATGGGAAGGAGACCACGTAATACGTTACCTGCAGCATCCGATATTCTGCGACCGAAAGGCCAAAACCATGATATTATTAAGCAGAGTCTACAGTCAGCCAAGGACAAGCAGAAAACTGCTTTTGACATCAATAACAGAAGCAAAGAACTGTTACCTCTATATCCGACAGATCCCGTGCGAATCATGCCACAGCAGGGAGGAAAGGAGTGGGTCCCAGGAACTATCGTACGTCATCATGAAGCACCTCGGTCATATATCGTGCAAGTTGGAAATCGCCAGTTGCGTCGGAACCGCAAACACTTGAGATCATCAACTCACAAGGCCAATGAAGCAGTAAACAACTACGCAGATGATGGAAAATTTCATGATGAAAGTCCGTCCAAAGATAATTTGCAGGAGCCAACCGTATTGCAGGAGCCAACCAACTTGACCCAAACCCCCGCGATCGAAACAGAAATCTCTGATGCTTCCCAAAGAGCCGACACCAGCATCGCCCCAAAGACCACAAGATCAAGGAGACACATTATTCCACCCAAAAAGTTGGATCTGTGAAGTGATGTGTAATGTGAATGTAAAGTGATGTGAAATGTGTATATGTAGTGAAAAAGAAAATTGTCATTTGTTTTAGTATTACAGAAATATGTGCCACTGTTCTATTTTTGTTTCTTCGCATTTTATATCATTTTTATGTAGGCATGTAGCCTGATTAACTTTAAATTTCTATTTCTTAAAAAAAAAAATGACTGGCAATTTGGACTCTTAAAGCAATACTGTATTGAACATTTTCTTGTAACATGCTGACATACTAAACTTTGTTTTTATGTGTGAAAAGGGAGATGTTATATATGTATGTATTTAGGTCGGGCTCGGTATACCGAGTTTCCGGCCAGTAATAAACGAGTAGCCATCTTTGATGTGTGTTCTCTGTCTCGTCGGATACATAACAATGGGTACATGTTACTAAAATTTCTAAGCGACTTACGTTGCTTGTCTAAACAAAAAAGAAAAACAGGATTAACGTACATGTATGCAGTGTGCGTGCTCTGATAAGGAAATTCACAAACGCACTTTTTATGAATATACCACAGTTAAAGTGTACATTACATTGAATAATCATAACTGCCCTACGAAAGCCCAGAAGGCTCATTCGAGATTCAAGGTTCGAAATACGAGATTCGAAATTCGAGTTTCGAGATTCAAGATCCAGATTAACCAATCAAAAGCTCCCAAAAGGCTCATTCGAGATTCAAGTTTCGAAATACGAGATTCGAAATTCGAATTTCGAGATTCAAGATCCAGATTAACCAATCAAAAGCGGGTTAAAGATTTGATTACTCCCCTTTATTATGATTTTACTATCAAGAAATCGTTTAATATATAAATAACATATAAGTAATTTAATTAAATTACAATGCAAGAAAGGGTGTTACATATGTTAGAAGGAAAGAAGAAGGTATGTTTTCCATACAAATTTTGCCCTGTGATTTTCAAAAATGAAACTGGTGTTAAAGTTGAAAACTCAGGCTTTTTAAAAAATTGAAATTCAATGCAGAAAAATCATACAAGTCATTTTTCTCACATGTGTTTTTAAATGCTAATTATGACGTCATAAACATGAGCATTTTCCCGTATTTTCTTAAAAAGTTGCAGAAGACACCAATTTTCAATTGAATTTTCTTTCAGATAACATTGTCCACAGGCATTGCCCACAAAGATCTTGAGATATGTGATTTGTTATTAAATTTTGCACAAAATATCAAAAAATTGACGTGGGCGACGGCTGTGAACACTGTTTTCTAAAGGAAAATCACCCTTGAAATGTGCCATTTTGAGGCTTTTTCTGTTGAAAATAAGAAATGCTTCACATTAATGACGTCATATTTGCAGAATGGTAAACCTTCATGCCATATTCTTTCCTGATTTATCAGAATCATTTATTTAACTAAGCCAGTTTCAAAACTTTTTGATGTCGTTACATTTTTAGGGCGCAATGAAGCTAAAACCATACCTTCTTCTTTAAATAATCATTGGATTTTTGATCAGCAAAATATACTTCAATTTATATTATATTAAATAGAATACAGATATCAGGAATACGTATATTTTTGTATTGTCTACTTTGTTTACGGGGTTGATGACATATAAATAAAGTTATGAATACGTGTCAAGGGTCTAAAGATTAACACTAACCCCACCTCAACCCCGCCGGCCTGCCCATTTTTCCAAACACACTGAAAGGCTTGAAACTTGAAAGACGACGTAGTAATGATAAATAAAAATCGCATTCGTTTTCCTGATAGAGGAAATACATAAAAATTAAGTAATTAATTACTTATCTTCATCTAAGGCTTTGATTTGTTAAAGCCATATATGGCGTAACTGATCAAAAAATATATTTTTGAAAAATACAAAATTAAGTAAAGAAATATATTTAATACATTTAAATTAAAGCTTTTCATACGATTCTGAACACGGAGAACATCTCGTTTCATCTAATAATACGATTTTATCTTCTCTGTAATGTGTTATTTAAATCTTTTGTATTTTCTTCCGAGTATGAGAAAATTTCGAGAATCCAAATTAAATTGTGATATCTTTATAACGCAATTGACTGATTTTGTAATTTACGGTAAAGTTCTATCTTTATATAAAGTAATGATACAACTAATACGTTCTTATAATTTTAGTCTAATAATTTTCATTGTACATACATGTACGCCATATATATGGCTTTAAATTAATCAAAAATTATATCTACAATACAGTTTAGCAATATGAATTAAAATAAATGCGGCATTTATTTTATCATATATCAAATAGTAGATGAGTCTAAATTAGATGCAGAACTATGTAGTGTTATGGTGTTATATTTTAGTCTCTGACCATAGCTTTATAACCAAAGACTAAAATACACTCTTATGAAACCTTATATAAAGCTACAGTTCGATTCAGGAGTCAAGATTCACAAATGTACCCTTTAGAAAAAGTCATGAAATATGTACCCTTAAATTATTGTGCAGTGTAGATACGATTCATAATATTTCATATCTAATTATAATCAAATGCAACATTCTCCATCAACAATGATCTGGTGAAATAAAATTGGTTGAACTAGTTTTTTCAGCAAGTCAACGATAAGACCATATAATATTCCTTATATACGTATTTACTATTTTGTTAAATTAGAAAAATAGATTATATATGTATTTTTCAAAATGTAATCCAAATTTTTTTTTATTTCGTTTTAATGCATAAAAGATTTTTTTTGCATTATCATTTTAGCAAATGATCCATCTGTTATGAATATATTCAACGATTTCTTGATAGTAAAAGCGTAACAAAGGGAAGTAATCAAAAGTTGAACCCGCTTTTGATTGGTTAGTTTGGATCCCGAATTTCGAAACTCGAATTCTGAATCTCGTATTTCGAAACTTGAATCTCGAATGAGCCTTCTAGGCTTTCGTACTGCCCATTACATGTTTAAAATACTGCAGTTCACTGATTTAGGATAAACCTGTGTTTTGCAATGAAATAAATCGAAGCTAGTTGACATTTTTTGCTTTAATTTTGTTTATTTTGCTTTCTTACGTTGAAAAATGAAAGTAAATAAACGCTTGACACCATGATATTTCTTAAACTAACAATTTTCAGAATTGTGTTCAAATAAACCAAAACCAAAAAATCATTAATTCCTGGAATTGTAAACAGGTTTAGAGACGTAAATTCCGCTATTAAGGTGAATAGAAGTCAAAAATGAACTTTTCTTCTGCAAATTAGACAAAAATTTTTCAATGCAGGTTGAAAGTTATTACAATAATAATTATTAATTAGGGAACATGAGAGAAATTAAAATCCAGTTTTTTCTGAATATTTCTGCAATCACTGGTTTCTATGATTAAATTGTTCACACTCATCCCTTCCGATCCTTTTGTACTATTAAACTCTTATCTTTTAAATTTTAAAGTATTGATTTTAAAGCAGTTGTATATTGGTCTTTTTTATTTTCAGTTTCGTATGTACGACAGGTAGGTCGATCTTGCCAATGACAAATATATCAAACGACAATAGCTTTTAGAATTTCATAAAAATATTTATATATTTACTTTAACTTTCCTACTCACTTTATACTTTTTCTATTGTATATATAATACGTTTAATAATCGTAATGCACGTGTTTTTGAAATTATAAATTAAATCATCAAGGGTTTATTGTTTATGGTTCAAAGTACTGTTCTGTGGTTGTAAATCAAGCATGGATTCCCAAGGAGATGATCATGGCGACCAATTTTCACAACAAGGAGATGAAACCCATGTCTCGGATGAGTATCTTGCTGGGAATAGCAAAAAAAGTAACAGAGAGAGTTCTCAGATTGAAGCTAAAGGAAAGTTGAAACGAAGCAAAGGACAAAACAAAGAAATATGGGAAAAATCAAAAATCCGAAGCACAAAACTAATGAAACGCACCAGAGAAGTGTCTTCAGATCACAGGAAAGGACAAAACAATGAAAAACGGGAAGTCTCAAAAATCCGTAGCACAAAACCAAAGAAACGTACCAAGGAAGTGTCTTCAGATCAAATGATTGAACGTCTATGTGCATTGTTAGTTTTATTCATTGCAGTAGGCATAGGATTGTGCTGTTATTCATACATTTCGATGATGTTGACAACGTCTGCTAACACAAACTCTGAATATTTTTGGGGGTCATATCGAGCAAATCTTTATTTTGGATTAAAAACACGTTCACCAAGGTCTCCGGTCGTAGGTCTGATGTGGATGAAACAATTTCCAGATACAAGAAAACAGGGGTCTAATAAATTACGTCACTGGTGCAAAGAAGATGATGAATTGGTAAAATACGGATGGCTGAGACATGACGGTTCTAGTTTTGGCATTCATGAGGTGGAGGAGGAAGAATTCAAATTCAACACAACTTTTGTGAAACGTCAAGGTGGATATCATGGAGGGGAGTGGTCTGCAAGAATAACAGCTTTTTCAACGGTAAATATATAGAAAAATCTTCAATAAAATGTTACGAAGATTTTATTGTTTTACTTTTAAAAAAAATTGTCATTTTGTAGACGGTTTATGCATCTTACAAAAGTTTGGAATAATTAATTTCATTTATAGTTTAACTTACTGAAAGCCAAAGTAGCTTTTTTGATCACATTTTATCTTTAGTCTGTCTGCTTGTATAGTTCTATATCTGCCTGACCCTCACCCTGGGGCCATAAAATTCACAAGTTTGGAAGAGTTATATAAATATTATGTTTTAGCAAAAATCGATTTTTGAACAAGTAAGGGTAGAGTTGATTTAGAGCTTTCTGAATGTGATTTAGATCAATAAATATACACAAAACATTCAGCAATGTACTTGATTTAGCGAATTTGTGCTTTCTACGAAAGGTGCTGAATAGAATACATTACCAAATGTAATACATTTACAGTAGATTATACATATATAGCGAAAATGTAATAATTCTCTAAAATTTTCTTCAATGCTCCTGGGTATTGGGCGAACTCTCTACATACATAGTAATGGTGAGGATGGGTATCTCTTTTAAAATTGTAAATTTCATGGCCCTAAGGTCAGGGGTTCTATTTTAGGATGGCGCTCTATTGATTATATAGTGAAAATGCATTAATTCATTGAAAATCGTCTCTGCTTCTGTTAAATGTTAACATTTGAACATTTTTCACATTCTTCTCTGCATCCTTTAAACTAATTTCTTTCAACTAATTTTTGCTTAAATCATTTATGGGTGATGGTGAACAAAAATGTTGAATTTCATGGTCCCTGCCACTCTGAAGCCTGAAGAATGGGACGAAAACCACTAAAATTAATGCAATCTTTTAAAATTTTTATTACTCCTGAACATCAAGCTTTCAAACTGTTGGCATGATTGTAACCAGCATTGAGTTTTCTACCAAAATTCTGAAATTTACGATCCACAGGACAGGGGTTTTAGCAAAAATCGATTTTTGAACAAGTAAGGGTAGAGTTGATTTAGAGCTTTCTGAATGTGATTTAGATCAATAAATATACACAAAACATTCAGCAATGTACTTGATTTAGCGAATTTGTGCTTTCTACGAAAGGTGCTGAATAGAATACATTACCAAATGTAATACATTTACAGTAGATTATACATATATAGCGAAAATGTAATAATTCTCTAAAATTTTCTTCAATGCTCCTGGGTATTGGGCAAACTCTCTACATACATAGTAATGGTGAGGATGGGTATCTCTTTTAAAATTGTAAATTTCGTGGCCCTAAGGTCAGGGGTTCTATTTTAGGATGGGGCTCTATTGATTATATAGTGAAAATGCATTAATTCATTGAAAATCGTCTCTGCTTCTGGATATTAAACAGACTAACTACATACATGATAATGGTGCAGTAGGGTGCCTCTTCTAAAATTGTGAATTTCATGGCCCCAGGGTTAGGGAGTTCTCGTATAAAGGGGATGCTTTACTGCTACTGCTTATATGGAGAGAATACATTAATTCTTTGGAAATCGTCTTATCTGCTCCTGGGTATTTATTAATTAACCAATTACATAGTAAAGTTGAATAAGGCTGCCTCTTCCAAAATTGTGAATTTTATGGCCCCAGTGAGGGTTTCTGGTGTTAGGGCGGGGCTCTATTGATCATATAGTGAAAATACATGAATTCTAAAAATGAAAATAATCTTCTTTGCTCCTGGGTATTAAACAAACTAACTTCATACATACATATGGTGAGGAAGGGTGCCTCCTCGATACTTTTGAATTTTATGGCCACATGATCATGGGTCTGGTGAAAGTGGCGGGCTGTATAAATTATATAGTGAAAATACATTAATTCTTTGAAAACTTCTCCTCTGCTCCTGGTTTAAATCAATTTAAATGTTTTTAAATGTTATGTTTACATAGCAAGGGTTTAGAGCTTTAAATCTGTCCTGTATCTCGACAAGTGAAATTCACATTTTTGACAACCATTTAAAATACCTTAGCTAAGTATTTATAACTATAAAAACAGAAAATAGAACGTTTTTGCTGGAACGATGGTCATGTCCCTTTAAAGGTCGAATTTGCAGTTACATGTGTATAGAAATGTAAAACTACATGCAGATAATCAGAATATTTTGAAAATTATGATGTTGGAAGTATGAAATCAGAACTACATGTTGTTGATTTTCTATATTAAAATTCTCTTCTAGGAGAATTAACAACTTAACATACTTAATTATGTACACAGTTGTTTATCATTTAACATTTTTACACAAAAAATGTGTATTTGAACTGTAACATTACTGCATTCACTTGTGACGGCATTACGGGTACTTTAATAGTACAACGCTACGTGAAATTTATGCGCAAGTAGATTAGGCGGTATTAAAAAAAGATTGTACATATTATATAGAATGTTCTTATTATGTTCCCCAAACGAAGTTGGGGAACATATTGTTTTTACTCTGTTTCTTATTAAGGTCTTCCGTCTTCACGAAAGACCTTATAGTGATTCTACTGTTTCTTATTATTATTCTTATTATTATTCTTTTTTTTGACAAAATTTTGTACAGGCGATTTCTCGAAAACTATTCGGCGGTTTTCAATGAAACTTTCACAAAATATGTGTCATTATATAAAGTTGTTACATCCGAAGAAAATTTTCGAAAATTCGCTTCTGGTGCCAAGTTATGGACAATTTCCTGATTTTAAAATGCAATTTTGTCGCCCCTTTTTGTCGAAAATGGCTAAAGATATAAACTGGAGACTTATTGGAGAAGATAGCTTGTGACTTTCTGGTTTGCGGAATCACATTTTTATGCGCCGTCAAAACTTCCGGTCGTTGCGAGCTGCGAATTAAAAAAATCGAATTTTCTAACTTTTTTGTTTTCCAGTATTTTCCATTTATTTTTGGAATGTTAATAGTGACCCTTCTATTGATGCTTACTATATAAGTGGCTTGAATATTGGTTAATCTGAACTCTAGATATTAATATTTGAAAAACTGAAGCGGGTCCAAGATGGCGGCTGTCTCTGTCAACTCCGCCATTTCGCGATTAGGGGTTTATGGAGGCAGCTGAGCGTTTGATTAAACCATTCTGACATAGGGAAACATGAAATGTAAAAAACTACTTGGACTTTCACGTAGTAGTATGTTGCAATTCAGTGTCAAACTTAAAACTTATTTTCCGTGTCACTGCTTAAGTGTAACTGGGCTAGATACAATATGTAATGTGTACAATGTTTTAAATATACGCTTTTAACGTCGAGATAAAATAGGCGATAAGAACGTTTTATTTATTTAATTTCATTGAAGCTATCACACCTATTTAATAGATCAGTCCAAAGAAAAGGCGTGAATATTTCCTCGTGGCGTTTGACGCGAAATTATGAATAGTGGCCCGCCTTTTATAATTCTTAGACAGGTGTACTGTTGCAAAAGTATGCACAAGTATATTCAGAGCAGTAATCCTGATAGCTTAATGGTTTGCGCGTTGTGGATAAAAGGGAAAAAAAGCGCATTCACGTTGGTGACCTTGGTTCAGTCCTCCTTGTGACCAAACTTTTGAATCACTTTTCAGCTCGATTTTACGAGTTTTTTTTCCTGAATCGGACGGAAGACCTCTCATTGCTCGCAACGAGATCGTATCTAGTTATTATTACTATTCCTGGGAAAATCTTTTCCGCGAGTGATCTTGTAAACTACACATCCGACTAAGGTGAAACCTTTATAGGGTCAGTAGGCATGTTATGTAGATTTGCGGAACGAAGGTCATTTTGCGCGCACATGCTTGCAAGAGCGTGCAAGTGCAACGCGTGAAATGACCAATATAATGAATATTGCCGTAACTTTTTTAATTTTAAATGAAATGTTTTGAAACTCATAATATAAGGATACATTAGTAGCATGGACAAGATGACATGGTCAAAATAGTAAGATCTCACGCGCACGCACGTGCACTTTGCTCTGATTGGCTGAAACTAAAGTCTCAAGACTCTCAATGATCAAGATTTTGTAATACATTACTGAAGCAAAAGTATTTATCTTAAAGATTTGCAACAATATATGATACAATTTTTATCAAATTTACGTAATTAGGGGTCACAAGGGGCCAGAATGTCAAATCTTTGACGCTTTATATCTCGAAAAGGGGGAATATTTTCAAAAGCAATATTGAACAAAAAATGGCCAGAATAATGTTTTAAACAATATGCATACTTTGAATTTTTGTAAAACGGCCCCATTAAGGACTTGTAGGAGTGGCCCCTTAATATTTCCATTTAGCATATCTCCAAAACGAATAGAAATCCCTGAATAAGTATTGAACAAAAACTCTTCAAAATCACAAGAACTTTCATTTGATATGAAGAAAATTGGGCTGACCCCTCAAGTTAGGGGCTCAGAGGGGCCAAAAATCTTTTATCTATAACTCTCTAATGATCAAGATTTTGTAATACATTACTGAAGCAAAAGTATTCATCTTAACGATTTGCAACAATATATGATACAATATTGGTCAAATATTACGTAATTAGGGGTCACAAGGGGCCAGAATGTCAAATCTTTGACGCTTTATATCTCGAAAAGGGGGAATATTTTTATAAGCAATATTGAACAAAAGATTGTCAGAATAATGTTCTAAACAGTATGCATACTTTAAATTTTTGTGAAACGGCCCCATTAAAGACTTGTAGGAGTGGCCCCTAAATATTTCCATTTAGCATATCTCCACAACGAAAAGAAATCTCTGAATAAATGTGGAACAAAAAATCTTCAAAATCACAAGACGTTTCATTTGATATGAAGAAAAAGGAGCTGACTCCTCAAAGTAGGGGCTCAGAGGGGCCAAAAGTCTTTTATCTATAACTCTCTAATGATCAATATTTTGTTATACATTACTGAAGCAAAAGTTTTTATCTTAACGATTTGCAACAGTATATGATACAATTTTGATCATATGTTACGTAATTAGGGGTCACAAGGGGCCAGATTGTCAAATCTTTGACGGTTTATATCTCGAAAAGGGTGAATATTTTGATAAGCAATATTGAACAAAAAATGGCCAGAATAATGTTCTAAACAATATGCATACTTTGAATTTTTGTAAAACGGCCCCATTAAGGACTTGTGAGGGTGGCCCTTAAATATTTATATGAAGCATATCTCCAGAAGGGAAAAGAAATTTCTGAATAAGTGTTGAACAAAAAGGCTTTGAAATCACAATACCTTTCATTTGGTATCAAGAAAAAGGGGCTGACTCCTTGAATAAGGGGTTTAAAGGGGCCAAAAGTCTTGCATCTGTACCTCTTCAATGATCAATATTTTGTGATACATTACAGAAGAAAAGATATTCATCTTAACGATTTGCAACAATATATTATAAAATTTGGTCATATCTTAAGTACGAGGGTTGTCCCGTAAAATCGTGGACAAGTTGTCTAGTGTGAAAAATAAACATCACTGCGTTCTGAAAGTTTCACTACTATTTAGTACATATTTTAGTAATATACACAGCAAATTTCAGATAAATATATGCATAAATTAACAAATTATGAGATTTTATGCTATGTATTGTATCACCCTACGGCGCATGGATTATAACGTCAAAGGGTCTAAAACAGCGTCACGTTTTTATCTTTGCTGAAAACGAAGTTGGATGAGTCCGACTTAAATTTAGGAATTTCATTGGTACACATTCTTTAGTCTCCATAAACAGCTCAAGAACTAATTGGCACCCTCATACGATCTTCCGGAGATTTATTAGTAAGTTACGGACAATATTCTCACCATCATTCAACTAATTGAAAATCTCATATCGGCGGTCTACTGTGACAGCGTCTTTTGTTATTACATTAGGAGTTTGTCCGTATGTTTTGTACTCCGCTGGGACTCGATAAAAAAGGACTTCGCTAAGAAAACCCCTATTTCATTTGTAAACTAAAGGTATGGTGATATTTTAACAATCTTTTTTCTTCTATGGTCATTTCAAGTCTCTAAAGGTGTCATTACAACATCGAAATAAAACTGAACTGTTCTCCGGTGCGCCGTAACGTCATAAAACGTCGCCATTTTTCGTGTGTTGTGTTAACCACTTTCCCATTTCAAATGCTCGAGAAACTGCCAAAAATAAAGCAAATGCCTTAATTTTTTACAAAGACTACAAAATTGTTTGTGGAATTGAATTAGTATAATTTTAATCCAAATCTGATGCATTTCAAACTTTTATTTCGAATTCAAACTTGTGTATTCTTTAATAAAACCTTGGTTTTTGACCTTGCGCCGTAGGACAATACTCCGTGCACATTCAAGCATAAATAAAATCTTTATTTTTGCCTATATTTTATCAAAAAAATAATCATGCACTTAAATATGATAAATAAGCATTTACTGAAATTTTCAGTTCAGTGCGCCCATTACTTTTCGAGAAAAACGCTTTGTCCACGATTTTATGGGACAACCCTCGTAATAAGGGGTTGCAAGGGGCTAAGACGCTATATTTTTTATGCTTTATGTTTCGAAAAGGGGGAGTATTTTTATAAGCCATATTGAACAAAAGATGTTCAGAATATCGTCATGAAAATCAGAAACTTTAAATTTAATGAAGGAAAACTTAATGTCATTCTCCTTTAACGAATATCTCAGTCAAAATTACATCTCATCTTATCGAGAAATTCAACGGAAGACCTACTCATTGCTCGCAACGAGATCTCATCTAGTTATTATTCTTTTTTTTTCTTCTTTGTTCTCCGGTACTTTTTTGTCCGCGAGTGTTCTCAGAAACTGTTCACCCAACTAAGCTAAAACCTTTTTAGGGTTAATAGGTGTGTAGTGTAGGTGTGCGGAACGAAGGTCATTTTGCGCGCATACGCATGCACGTGCGGGCGCGTGATATGAGTGAAATGACCGATATACTTAATATAGCTATAACTTTTACATTTTTTAATGAAATGATTTGAAACTCATTATATAAAGATATATTAGTAGTGTAGATAATATGACACTGTCAAATTAGCACGAACTCACGCGCATGCACGTGCGCTTTGCTCTGATTGGCTGAAACAAAAATTTTGACGGAATGGTATGAAATTTAAAATATAGGCATACTTTAGAATGTTCTACAATATAATATATAACAATTATCTTGAAAACACGTGCATGCACGTGCGCTGCAATCTGATTGGCTATAACTCCCTTGTTTTTCAACCAAACAGGATGGGATTTAGAAAATAGACAGATATAATAGACTTCTACAAGAAGGTATGGTCATCATGCACATACATGAACGTACGTGCACGTGCGCTTCGTTCTGATTGGCTGAAACAAAAATCTCAATATCTTTCCTGTTTTTTGACGAAATGCTATGAAATCTAAAATATATACATACTTTAGGATGTACTACAATATGATATATAACAATTGTCATGTAATCACGCGCATGCATGTGCGCTGCAACCTTATTGGCTAAAACTGTAAATGGCTATAACTCCCTTGTTTTTCAACCAAACAGGGTGGGATTTAGAACATAGACAGACATAATAAACTTCCAAAGGAAGGTATAGTCCTCATGCATGTGAAATGAGTAATATTAAAAATACGCTTAAATGAGTGTATTTTTTAATACTTCTGGATTAATTGATTTGATATTAAGTATATTAAAATATAAAAATAATGTAGACAAGATGATAATGTCATTACGCACATGCATTCAAATAAGCACGCGTGCAATGCTAAAATTTAAAATATATTTTGTATTCTTCGGGGAAAAAGTGTGTCTTATTTAATAGCACTTACAGGTAATATGGCACCAAAAGGGTGTAGGGGAGCGTTTGGGGAACATCTGTAACGGTCCCCGTTACAATTAGCCCTAGTTATTAAGGTCTTTCGTCTTCAGCGGAAGACCTTCTTGTTTTTCTTAGGTTTCTTTTCCACTATTTTTCTTCTTATTTTCTTTCTTACCGATTTTGTGCACGCCAGTTCTCGAAAACTGCTCGGTGGATTTTCATGAAACTTTCAGGTCTAATACAACATAAAAAAAAATCTAGATCCGTTTTTTTTATTTTGATGACGTCACTTCCGGTTCGGAGATTTCGCGATTTTGTCATTTTTAGAGGGTCACTTTGTCCGGCAATGTTCTTAAAAACCGTTGAAGATAGAAGTGTGAAATTTTCAGTGATGATAGAGCAACCTTTGGAGAAGTGCATTGAGTATATCATTGTCACCGGAAGAACGAAGCGCCGACGCTCGCTGTGGCCAAAAATAGTCCTATCAAGAATTTCAAAAATTTTGACACCTTTTCAATGATAACTTTTTACCTAGAAATATTTTGTTAAAGCATGTATAACAAAAGAAGTGTAGAATTCCAAGGGGGTTAATTTTCCATGGGGGTCAATATTTTATAGGACTAACATATAAAATAATAAAATATAATAAAATAAAATAATAAAATCCTTCATTTCGTGCATCGAAGAGTCCGTATTTGACATTGTTCTAGATAAGAATCCAGATTCTATATATATGTATAATATAAACACAAAACAAAAAAGTTTTTTACAATAAAACACAATTAACATATCAAATGAGAAAACAAATAACAAACCATTTCTCGCCTGAAGTTAAACAGGTCGAGACCACTAGATTTTTGGACGTCAGAATAAATTTGCATGTAAATTAGCTATCTGATGACTTTACCCACTGATGAATGAGTCGCAATGCATTGTGGGCTACTACAAGTACTCAGCTGTGTTGAAAATGAAGGCCAACTTGAATTGTCCCTTGGAAACTTATTTTCAATTCTTTTTTGAGATTTATGAAAGAAATATATAAAATTATGTATAATCTTTTATTTCTATGCTCACATTTACAAAATTTGCTTTATGAAGCCTTATATATTGACTTTTAAAGCCGCTTGGTCCGATTCTAATCGCTAAAAAAATATATTCGTTTTTCTTCTTGAAAAATAATTGTCCATAAATTATTTCAACTTTTGTCAAATTATATCCCCAAAGTCTTTTTCTTTTTAAAGATATCAAAATTCAAAAGTTAAAAAAAATTATTTTTGTTAGGTCACACAACAATAAATCCTTTGTTTACATTGCGTGAAATAACCTTCGAAAAATTAAATTTATCGCTTACATGTATAACTCATGAAGAACAAATCCGAGCATACGTGTACATAGTTTTAGACAGCAGTACAAGGTGCGCTATAATTATTAAACCCCTAAATATTATCATAAAGTTTTTAATGTAGGTGCAAACATCAAAGCGTTTGCACATTATTCGAACTTTGAATGCAACTATTAATGATATAAAACAACTCCAATATTAAATGTGAGCATGGAACAATGTCTTGGGAATGTAATCTTTCAATTTTCGAACTTAAAAAATGACAAAGAAGCTCTACGGTTTTTCCGGTAACGAAGTGAATATTATGCAGAAATCAACGAAAACCACGTGTCGCAATAGAATCGTAAACACGTAATAGAGTGTCATGATTTCGGACTCATTCACTTGATTGGCAAACTGGTGTGACGAAGATATCGTCAGGTGTTGAAGGTTGCCTTCCTTATAAGGTAGTGGTCTGGACCTGTTAAATGTATTCTATTGAATCAAATCAAAGAATTTTTTCCTATCAGAATGCATTTCTAGAGATAAGTATGTTATCCTACGGAAGCCCATTTAGGACCTATCAAAAATATTTTTGATTTCGTTATAACGATTTTTAGAATTCGTTATAACAAATTTAATTTGTTATAACAGATTTATTGAATTCTTTATAACGAATTTAATTTGTTATAACAGATTCATTGAATTCGTTTTAACGAATTAAATTTGTTATTACAGATTTATTGAATTCGTTATAACGAATTTAATTTGTTATAACAGATTTGTTGAATTCGTTATAACGAATTTAATCTGTTATTACAGATTTTATTGAATTTGTTATAACCAAATTCTTGAATTGGTTATAACGAATTAAACAAATCTGTAATAACAGATTAAATTCGTTACAACGAATTCAATGAATCTGTAATAACAAATTTAATTCGTTATAATATATTCAATAAATCTGTAATAACAGATTAAATTCGTTATAACGAATTCAACAAATCTGTAATAACAGATTAAATTCGTTATATAACGAATTCAACGAATCTGTTATAACAAATTAAATTCGTTATAACGAATTCTAAAAATCGTTATAACGAATTCAAAAATATTTTTTGATAGGTCCTAAATGGGCTTCCGTAGTTATCCTCTCAATTCCTTAAAAAAATAAAAGCTTAGTGTAACTTAATGCTTTGTTTATATATGTATAATTGTGCTACTTGTCGATGGTACATTCAGTATTTGGATGAAAGCTTAATTTGTGAATTGGGTTTCCGCAAATGTATCAGCCCTAATAGGACATCACTTTACATGAAACTAAATTAAATATAAATATCTAAATAAATTAAAACAGAAGCAAATTGTAGACAATTAATTTATTTAATAATTGGATGCCAAAATAATTGGTACCAAAAATACGAAGAAAATAATTGCATATTTTTTCTATTGATTATGTAATCTCTTTAATACAATGCAACTACATGAGATACTAAAGACAAAGATGATGATTATTGGACAAATTTAATCTTATTTTTTCCGGAATAACTGGGATCGGCTTTACAATCGGAGTAATCACTTACCTCAAAATAAGGTAAAATTTCAATAATTTCTGTCTTCCGTTTTAAGCATGTACATAGATTAATTTCTTTTTTATATATCTTAAAAACACGTTTACTTGGTCTTGATTCTGTCCATGTTGAAAAGTTGGATTCCTACACAAAGTACCCACAGACTGTAATTGAGTAATCTTTTAAATATATTTTGTATGAATTATGGTATATTAAATTGGATTCTACATTTCTCAAAAAAAATCTCTAAAAGGAAATATTTAATATCATTTTCAAAACTTTTTTTCATTCAAAGGAGATCGATGCATTTCAAACAATCTAGGAGAGAAAATGGTAAAACTTTCTTTCCTTAAGATAAGATATCAAGATTCAAAAGTTTTCGTTTTTCGCTGTTTTGTTCTAATTTATGTCAAGCAAATTCGACAATAGTTAAAAAAAGTGAACACAAAGAATATGATATTTTCCTTTCTGGTATTTTCTTTTAGAAACGCCGGGACAAGGAGACCGGTCCTTCGGATGAGACCGTATAAACCGAGGCCCTGTGTCGCAGTAGGTGCTGGCACGAAAAAGATCCCTCACTGCTCAAAGGCCCTGACCGCCGAGCATAGGACAAAATTTGTAGCCCTCCACCGGCAAGTGGTGGCGTCGCCATATGAGTAAAAAATTCTAAAGAGGGCCGTTAAACAACATGCAATCAATCAGTCTTTTAGAAACGCAATCAGAAGTCCAAGAATCAAATGAAACATCAGTTCGAAGATCAAATTTAGCTTCTGGGAGTAATCTTAGAGACACAAAAATATCCCAGGAGCTACAATCACATTATTTTACAAAATGTCAAGAAAGAATTGATTCATCCTCTCCAAAAAGAAGTTTAAGTGATGGAAACTAACATCAAACGCATGCATTGCTGACCACGAGGCTGATAATCTATCATGCACTTCGGAAAACATATACAGCCATCTTAATATTGATGCTTCGCCCTATTTTACATTATACCCAAATCAAATAGCGAGCCTGATGAAAAAATTCTCACTATGCCTCCATAGACACTGACATCCACTAATGAATGACACTATTTACAATGCATCACTTACTATACATCGGTTTTATTCTCTCTCCCTCCCCGGAATATTCAAAAAAGTGCAATATGCAGCTATTCAATATCAGCTGCAAATTGCTCTACGACCGAGAAATTTACTAAATGATAACTCAAGTTTTAAAAAAAATCCGGCAAGAAAAATATAATATCAAAGGCATAAAAAATGCAAACACAAGAATGGAAGATGCATATGACGGAAATGCCCATTTCAATGCTGGAAAACTTTTAATACAAATATTATTATGGTTGAAAGCAGTGATTTAAAGGCAAACATTGTTCATCGAAAAAGACCAAAAAGAAATTGTCTAGATACAGTTTCGCTCCCTCTAAGGAAATTCTGTGATTAATTTGAAGAACGTCTTCAAAAAATCCAAGAAAAAATTATCTTTTGCCTACTATGCAATAAGATTGACAACTTACTTTCAATTCTGCAATACGGCTGGTTTGCTAGATATTACTTGCAATGGTTAAGTTTTATACGTTAATATACATCAAAGAAAAGCTGGCTCTTTTAGTATTGAGTTATTTTGTAGATATCATTTTGATGTCACTAGTAAATTATGATTAAAAAAGAGAATATAAGGAGATACAAAAAGTATGGGTTACTGAAACTAAACATATATCGAATTTAAATGTGAGGCATCTGGTAGAGAAATTTAATGGTTTAGGCAATAACCATTTTATTGCAAAAATTTGGATTTGATAAAGCTATTTTTTCAGTGCATCTCAAACACTACTTAATGTATTGTTTACTGTGTCATTGATTTACTTTTACATTAAAGAATTCATAAACAATGAATTGTTTTCAGTGTTTTATTATTTTGTAAATATTAGTTTATTATAAAGTGTCTTGAATGTTCATCTTCATGTATCTATTTCAAATACACACCCCTTTGCTGTTGAACATCATTTAATTCAGATGAAAAGTGAGATGTATGAAATAAATTAAAGTAGAACACTCAAAATATAAGAGGATATTTTTTAATTTACGAACTATTTGATTTTAAAACTTCGTCATTCGATACTAGCTAATAGCCACGTAACTTGTTTTTTTTTTTGTTTTGTTGGTTTTTCTGACCTTAAAATTAGTAATTCCAGCTTATAAATCAGTAAATCCAAGATTAAAGTTTGATTTATTAAATTTAAAGTTGCAAACTCAAGATCAAACTTTTAAGTTTAAATTTTCAACTTAAAAGCTAGTACAAGGGGTGATCAAAAAGTTCGCAAACTAATTGAATAACTTTTAAAATATTTTTCAATGTGAGATTTTGAGTTTATTCTTTTTCAAAGTAGGCCCCTTTAGCTTTTATGCACTTTTCCCATCGGTCTGCCCATGTGCGAAACACGTGATTCAAGCCATCACGTGACATGACCCTTAGCACCTTGTTCACAGCAGTACCAAGATCTTCCCGGGACTCATATTTTTTCTCCCCGTAGGTTATCTTTCAAAACTGGAAATAGCCAGAAGTCACAAATTGCCAAATCTGGGCTGTAGGGGGATGAATTAGGTTTTCTATACCCAGTGTTTCCATGGTGCCCATCACAACCCGACTTTTATGGCTAGGTGCGTTATGGTGCAGAATGAATCCAGATCTTATCAGATCTGGGCGCTTTCTCTTTACTGCTCTCATCAAATCTGATTTGATAACCCGTGCATAGTAGTCCCCAGTAACTGAAATTTTTGGGTGGTACCATGTGATTTAGAATTATACCGTTGATGTCACAGAAAACTATGAGCATAACCTTCCCTGCTGACTTGGTTACGCGTGCTTTTATTGGTGATGGCGAGGAAGGATGCCTCCAAATTGAACTTTGTTGTTTACTTTCTGGCTCATAGAAATGTACCCAAGTTTCATCACATGTAATGATTCTATTCATGAAATTATTTTGTTCTTTTTCATATCTACTAACGTAGGACCGGCACGCATTCACTCTCACCCTCATTTGCTCTGGCAGAAGGAGGCGAGGGACCCATCTCGCACAAACTCGCCGCATGTTAAGCTTACTCGTTAAAATCTCTTGAACTGTTCCATAAGACATGCTAAGATCATTAGCTATTTCCCTAATCGTAACTCTTCGATCTTTCATTACATATTGTTCAACCTCAGACACGTTTATCTCGGTACTTACGTTCAGCGGGCACCAAGATCTATCATCATCTTTCACCGTCTCCCTTCCCTCAATAAAACGTTTCATCCACGTACTTATTGTACCTTTTGAAAGCCCACATTCCCCATAAACTTTATGTAAATCATCGTATATTTCCGTGAAGGATTTACCTAGTTTTACATAAAATTTTATCATAGTTCTTTGTTCAAGTACGATTGACTCATTCATTTTCGTCACAGCCGCCTCTTTATTGACGTCATTTTAACATCATGACGTCATAATTATGACGCACATTTCAAAATGACTCATACTGCATAAAGCACATGTTTAGGGCTATATTTGTGACAAATTTTATTCTTGTCAGAACTGTAGTTAGGTAGATAGAAAATTAGTATGCGAACTTTTTGATCACCCTCGTATTTTCAATTCTTTAGTAGGAATTATTATTAAAAAATATAATGTGGCACTAGTACGGATACCTGCTGTAAATCCTTCTAACCTGTATTTTCCATATAAGTCACAAATATAATTATCTAAACATGTAATATAGAAAAGCAAAGCTGAGCAATAGAGGTTGTTCAATGCCTGTATAACAAAATACTCAGTAACAAACTTTCTGTGTCTCAAAAGATTATTTTGATCATTTACAACATAAAGAGTAAAGAGCAACAGTATCTGTGAAAGATAAATCGCCATTTAAATGCACAAGTTTAGAATATATTTTGTGAAATGCCACAAGTTTGAAATTGAAAACACAAATATTGATGTTCAAAATTAGATTCAGTTGTGAATTGATTTATTGCAAATTAGTTCATGTAAAACCAGTTATTATTTTCTTTCATCTCATACACAACTAAACTAAGATTAGATAGGTAACTGCATATTAAATCAATGTCTTCCGAGGAAAATAATGTAGGCCTTAAATTTGTCTCTTACTCATTATATTACAAATCAAATTACAGCAGGATCTTCTATGTGCATAATACAAACATTTTTTACTTTGGTAATGTAGTTCAGATACATTGATAATATTGAGGATTTTGTTGAATTTTTATTAATTATTATTTAATTTAGAAATTTCTATATTGAAGCCAAAATCCTCTTAACTCTTTGTGATGTGAAAGGTGGAGATAATGAACCGTAATCAATCTAACAAATACCAACATGCAATAAGGCTACCGGTGTGTTTTTGTGCTTTCACGTAAACTATTTTTATTGATCTACGTATGAACAATTTCTGAAACGAGGTAAATTATTCACAAGCAAGTTGATGAAACAAGAATATCAGCAGTCTCGTTTAAAGTCATCATTTCGTAAGTTCTATGGTCGATACAATGACCTTGTCAGCAAATAAAAATTCTGACTGACGTTTTTCATACCAGTTGCTAGTCCATTATTTATACACTGAATTGACGACGGATTTTTCCGTTATTTCACGACCATGACAATGAGCACATGGCGGGGAATGCTCACTCCTCCATGGTACCTGATCCCACCTCTGATGTTTGCTCTGCTCTTCTTTTGTAATGTTTTATGGACTTTGAGATTGTATACTGTTCGTTATCTCCATGTCCTTCTATAATTGTTAATATATACTGACACGCAAAAGAAATGCAACATGCAAAATATGATTCATTATATTCATAAATCTTGAGATCTTAGCGAAAGAAATATTCTTCGGGAATTTTAAAAGCCTGTTTATAGATGATGGGGTCGATTTTTCTGAAGAGCTGATATTTTTAAGTTTATCGTATGTTTTCATTCATTTGCATCTGCCATAATTATGTTCCCCAAGCGAAGTTGGGGAACATATTGTTTTTACTCTGTTTCTTCTTATTATTATTAAGGTCTTCCGTTTCAGACGGAAGACCTTATAGTGATTCTACTGTTTTTTCTTTTTATTATTATTTTTTTTTCCCTTTTCTTGTAAATCGGATTTCTCAGAGATGGCTGGACGGATTTTCTTGAAATTTTCAGGGATGATAGAGAATGAAAATACGCTCAGGCATTTTTTTCATTTTTTCAAAATTCACTTCCGGTCGTCAGTTGTGTCCGATTTCCGCTTTTTTAAAAATAATTTTGTCTGAGTCATATCTCAGAAACGGTAAAAGATTAAGACACCAAACTTATAGAAGTAATAGATCTTGATTAGTAGGCAAGCCCATTTGGGTTAACATTGTCCGCCGTCACTTCCGGTCGTCACAGGAAGTGATCAAAGAAATCGAAAATTTTAACTTTTCTTTTATTAAACTTTTTTTGCATCAGATTATAGCATCTTATTTGTAGTTTCGAAATATATCAGTCCTACCGGAAACAAAACCGACAACTTCCGGTTATGAGAGAAAAACTGCATATTTTCAGTATTTTTCTTTCCCATAAATATTTTTTATAGATAAAGTATTTGTAATGATTTTTGGATATGTTATTCAGACTGCAAATGACTACAGTAAATTCAAATATCTTTGTAAAATTCACTTCCGGTCGCGTGATTTTCTGTCCTCAATATGAGAAGTTATCACAAAGAGATTTCGGAAACGGTAAGAGATGGAGACGCCAAACTTGATTTAGTAATAGATCTTGATAAGTAAGGAAACTCATAAGGGTTAAGATCGTTCGCCGTCATTTCCGGTCGTCACAGGAAGTGATCAAAGAAATCAGAAATTTCAACTTTTCTTTTTGGAATACTTCTCGGCATCACATTATTGCATCTTATTGGTTGTTCTGATATATGTCCGTCCCACCAGAAACAAAAAACTGCAACTTCCGGTTATGAGAGAAAAACTGCATAAATTGAGTATCATACTATCCCATAAATATCTTTTATAGAAAGAGTATTTGAAATGATTTAAAAACAAGTTATTCAGACTGCAAATGTCTAGAGTAACTACAAATATCTGTTAAAAATTGACTTCCGGTCTCATGATTTCCTGTCCTTAAACTGAGTAGTTAAGATAGCCAGATCTTGGTTATGGTAACACATCAAGACACTAAACTTATATGAATAATAAACCTTGAAGAGTGAACAACAGATATAGGGATAAATGTCTCCGCCGTCACTTCCGGTCGTCACAGGATGTGATTTGAAAAATCGAAAATTCCAACTTTTTTCTTTCCAATTTTTTTTCATTACTTTATTGCATCTTATTAGTAGTTTTGAAATATGTCAGCTCCACCAAAAATAAAAATAAAACAACGAAAACTTCCAATTATAAGAAATAAAACTACACCAAGGTCAAAAGGTCAAGATCATTGGAAAAGTATTTAAATTGCTTATATATGCAACATAACCTTGACCTTTGAATTTGATGTTTGACCTTGACCCTTACCCAAGAGTTATTTTTTTAAAATTATATTTAGCTTGATACAGCTTCAAGTGTTAAAGTCGAGTTTAAAAGTTTTTTGGGTGACCTTGACCTTTGACCTCGATAAATGACATTGACCTTTGACCCCATCGACCCAAAGGTCACAGTCAAGCTTGAGTCCGTGGGGGTGTTTACATCTCTCACTTTAACAAATCCTTATATACCCCCCCTTTTTTTTCTTTCTTTTTAAATCAATAGGAACCTAGAAAAAATTTCTACAGTTCAAACGACGCCTAAGATCGACATGAAATTTAAGGATTGCAGTAGAAGACACATCAAAGAAAGTGTCCTGAGTGTGTAACAGTGAGTCTCTGAAGTATATAATGAAATTCTAATGAGTATCGGCAACAACTACATTTTTTTTCTGTCTGAAATTTAGGTGCTGATGAGCATGAAAATTAATTAAAGCTTGTATTGGGTATTTCTTCACTTTTTGTCAATAACATTCGATTCTCCTGCTCAAATACGAAATTTTAATACCAAGTATTCTTGATCTCCTTTGTATGTAGAATTTATTTCAATTCTATTTACATTTAATATTAGTCGAATGAATTTCGGAAATAGTGATTTTTTTTTTCTATCAGATCAGTTTCCACGCAATTTAGATTAAGGTTATATAAATTGCAGTTATCTCGCTTTTTACGATCTGGAGATGAGAAAATACCCATGACTCACAAATAATGTCAACAAATTACATGTAATCTGTCTATTAGAGTGCACATGTACCAAAAATGCACCCCGGGACTACGCAGATTTTGGTTTGTTTTTCCGAGCAGGGTAACACACCCAATATTCTGTAACTCAATCTATGCCTTAAAGAAAATTCACCAATTGAAATGCGGTCATTTAGTACCTTCCCTCGGAGAAACACACATTCATCTAAGGCCTACGGCTTTTCAGCTGATTTTCCTCTGCAACTGACCACGTGTATTAGTTTCGCATTTACAGCTCTGTATATGCTAAGTGTCATAGTAATACCTATATGTTTCAGCAAGCACTTTGATTCACTGCAAACGTGTCCTATAATTATTCCAATCATTTCTCTTCATCAAATATCACCTCAAACAGGGAATATCTCAATTTTTAAAGAAATTTGACCGGGACTTTACTACGAAACTATTTCCTTACTACCCAGAATAATAAGTTTACAAAATACCTTTTCTAGTGTAGAACTCGATGGCTTAGTGGTTAGCGTGTCTGACTTGCAAACAGAAGGTTATATGTTCGAGCCCAGCTGGAGTAAAAATTTTTTTGGCATTTTTTCTATTTATTTATTTATTTATTTATTTATTATGTCTTTTTCTTTCAATAGAAAAAACATCCTTCATATAGATAAATAGAGGAGAACGGAAGACCTTATTTGTTGCTGTAGCAACAAGAGTTTCTAGTTATTATTATTATTATTATTATTCCTGGGAAAATTTTGTCCTCGAGTGATCTTGTAAACTACACATCCGAGTAAGGTAAAATGTTTTTAGGGTCAGTAGACATGTTATGTAGATTTGCCGAACAAAGGTCATTTTGCGCGCACGTGCTTGCAAGAGCGCGCACGTGCAACACGAAAAATGACGATTTAATTGATATCGGCGTAACTTTTTACATTTTTGATGAAATGCTTTGAAACTGATAATATAAGGATATATTAGTAGCATAGACAATAAGACATGGTCAAAATAGCAAGATCTCACGCGCATGCACGTGCGCTTCGCTCTGATTGGCTGAAACTAAAGTCTCAATATCTTTCTTGTTTTTTGATGAAATCCTTTGAAATTTTGAACATAGCCATGCATTAGGATATCCTACAAAATGATATATAAAAATTATCATGAAAACACGTGCATGCACGTGCGCTGCAATCTGATTGGCTGAAACTTTAAATAGCTATAACTCCCTTGGTTTTCAACCATACAGGATGTGATTTGGAACATAGATAGATATAATATACTTCTACAAGAAGGTATGGTTACCATGCACATCCATACACCTGCATGTACGTGCACTGCAATCTGATTGGCCGAAACTTTAAATAGCTATAACTCCCTTAGTTTTCAATTAAACAGGATGAGATTTGGAACATAGATAGATATAATGGACTTCTACAAGAAGGTATGATCACCATGCACATCAATACACATGCGTGAATGTACGCTGCAATCTGATTGGCTGAAACTTTAATCAGCTATAACTCCCTTGGTTTTCAACCAAACGGAGTGGGATTTAGAACATAGATAGATGTAATGGACTTCTACAAGAAGGTATGTCACCATGCTCATGTATGCACGTGCGTGCACGTGAAATGAATAAAATCAAAAATACACTTGAATGAGCGTATTCTTTAATACTTTTGGATTAAATACTTTAATACTTAGTATATTAAAGTATACAGATTGTGTGTAGAAAAGATGATATGGTCATTACGCACATGCATTCACATGCGCACGCGTGCAGTGCTAAATTTGAATGAACTTGGTACCCTTCTGGGTAAACGTTGTTAAAGTCTCAAATGCATAAAGTTTGTCCTATTTAATGAAGCTTACAGGGAATATGGCACCAAAAGGGAGATGGGGAGCGTTTGGGGAACATCTGTAACGGTCCCCGTTACAATTAGCACTAGTTTGAAGTGTTATGCATACTACATGTATAACGTATGTGATAATAAATGTTGCAAAAAACATAACTTGGGGGTCTGTACTTTTCTATAATTCGTTAACAAATCAAGATACAACGAAAATGTCTTTTTTTTTTAATTAGTCACAAAGCAAGTAGTAGTAATGTTTAAACACAATAATGACCACTTTCAGAACCATGGTAAGAAAAAATGTTATAATTATATACTTGGTTCTTTTCTTCAAATTGATGTTGAAAAATTTTTCTTTATTTTCTTCCAGAACCAAAAGAATGCCCCTCTGGTATCATTTTTTACATACGCTGCGCTAGATAAACAAGGACACCTATCATACCTTAAAAAAGATGGTGAATCAGCAATTGTTGGTAGCAGTGAAGAACTTGGAGGCTTTCATATTTCTTTCAAAACATCAAACGATTCCCCAATAATTGTGCATGATTCTTTTGAAGGTCATGTATCTGGATTGGATGTTTTAGATGAGACCCTTTCAAAACATTTTGTACCCAAACCTTTAGTTGAAAATAAGGTATACAATGCACTTAACGGGACTAATGAGACGGATCGTGGTATAAATTTTGTGGTTCACCAAATAACAGCCCAATAACCACTTAACTTTGATATTATTTTTAAATCAAATAGTTTTCGTTCAGAAAATATTCTTCAAGGTGATAAACTAACTCGAGAGATAGAAAAACGTTCTGGAGAATTTCACGATAAGTTTTCCTCTGTTTTTAATTTGGAATCAAAAAAATACACACCAAAAGAAATCAACTTTGCGAAAGCAGCACTGAGTAATATGCTAGGGAGCTTAAGCTACTTCCATGGTTCATCCCGAGTACAATCTGAAAAGAGCGAAGAAGTTTTGAAATATCGGCAAGCTGCTCTATATTCGTCTATACCATCTAGATCAAAATTCCCAAGAGGATTTCTTTGGAATGTAGGGTTTGATCTTCATTTAATAAATCTTTGGGATGAAAAAATATCAGAAGATATCATTGCACATTGGTTGGACTTGATAAATGCAGAGGGATGGATACCCAGAGAACAGATACTTGGAGAGGAAGCGGAAGCTAAGGTTCCATCTGAATTTATTGTGCAAAGAAACAACATTGCAAATCCACCTTCTCTTTTTCTAGCCATTCAACATCTTATTGAAAATAGCCAAAAAGAAGAGGTTTTTTTAAAGAAAATATTTCCAAAAATGAAGATATGGTTCAAATGGTTACAAGTAAGTCAAGCTGGAAGAATACCTACTTCATTTTATTGGAGGGGAAGAAGAAGCTTCGCGGAAATTGAATTGTTTCCATATACCTTTGCTTCTGGGTTAGATGATTACCCCCGTGCGTCCCATCCTGACGAAAATGAGCGTCATCTTGACCTTCGTTGTTGGATGGCGATGGCATCGTGAGTATTAGTGAACATTGCAAAAAGGACTGGAGAGGACTCAAGCGCATACGAGAAAATTTATGAAGATCTTACTGATAACGAATTGTTAGAGAGATTACACTGGGACCCTAAACAAAAAATTTTCAGTGATTATGGATTGCATGCTAGTGACATAGACATATACAGTGAAGAAGGAGTGCTTATTGATAACATAGACATGTTCAGTCCCACCAGTAAGAGCCGTTATGTTCATGCGCATCCAACATTTAGACATACTGGGATATTTGGATACGTTAGCTTATATCCTTTGATGCTAAAAATTCTTGATTCAGATTCTCCTCGATTGGAAAAAATGCTGTCAGACCTGAGAAGAGAAGATTTGTTATGGACAAAATATGGGATACGGTCATTATCTATAAAGTCATCATTTTACAACAAACCAAATACATGTACCGACCCTCCGCACTGGAGAGGAGCAATATGGATAAATATGAACTACCTAATTATCAGTGGACTTCACCACTACTCCCAAGTTCCTGGTCCTTATCTAGATCGAGTAACTAATATTTATACAGAGCTAAGAAAAAATGTTGTTCAGAACATTTTCAAACAGTACTATAAAAGTGGTTATGTATTTGAGCAATATGATGACATAACTGGAATTGGCAAGGGAAGCTACCCTTTTACTGGATGGTCTGCTCTCGTTGTGAACATAATGGCAGAAAAATACTAATCTTTCAAAGAATAGCAAGGTAAAGAATAGTAATAACATAAATATAACGCAAATGAAAACTAATTTTAAACTACTGTTTTCAATGAAAATGCAGAAAACTATTTATATTGTGACGATTTTTTATGTCGTGCTAAATAAAAATATATGTCGCAACAAATAAAAATGGCTAGATTTGATAACAAATAAAAAATAGTTAGATAAATATATATCTTTAAATCCTTGAAATATATTTATAGAATACATGGTGTAAAAATCCTTAACAATTTCTTTTTTGTAGAACTGTAATTGCTGTGTCAATTGAAGTTGTTTGTATTTCTTTTCATTATTTCAAAATGCTATTAGCTAAACATGAGTGTATTTGTAGAAAAAAGCTAGAAAAGGAAGGGGAGCGATTCAAAGAATTTGTATATTCGTGTGAAGCATGGGCAACTTTTACTTTTTGTATGCAATTTAGATTTTAGATTTTTTTTAATTCTATAAACAATCAGAACAACAAAATTGTCAATTTTAGTGTACCAATTTCTTTTCTAAAATCGTTGTTTAAGATAGGATTCTTCTCTGGTTTCTGAGTAGATGAAATATTCAATGTATATTTGCTTATATGCTTACATATTAGGTGAAAGCGATTTAAAAGACCGTTTTTTTCTTTCCTCATCACTATTGTACAACTTTAAAAAGAAATAGTGAATTGTATTCGAAAACTAGCAGGGACTATATTTTTGGCGGAATGGTGGGGTATAAAAATACCTTCTTTCTGCTTTTCAAATTTATTATAGATCTACGAATTAAGTAATAATTTTTACACAATCAGAGACTAGAAGAATTTTTTAATGTTAGCTAAATTAATAATACGGAACTAAAGTTTAAAAAATATATCAAATAAATATGAATTTCCAAACAATCTACAATAATGTTCGCTTTTAAAAGCTTCAACTCTAAGTACAGATATGAGATATGTATCTCATTAAATTTCATCCAGAGGTTCACTTTATTTTGACATATCGCAGATGAATCTTTTACGTCATCAAACATTGTTTTAATAAAATCATTGATTTTAAATTCAGTATTTATTATGTGCTGTCCATTTGCTTCTCTAAAATTGAATTTAATTGAACATATATAATTGATCATAAAATAGGGTTTATAAAGAGTTATAAAATTACATGGAATTATAATATACTTTGTAAATATAATTACTTTGTATATCTACCACGTGTTTTTCATATTTTGATGTTTAACTGTTTATAGAGAAATGGATCTAGTTAACAACATATTGAAACTGTATCACAAACGAGATGATTTCAACTTTTTCCATCTTTAATCTATATGTAGCAGTATTCCGCAATCGCTTGCACAAGGAATTTATGCTCCAAATGTATAGTGGAGGCTTCGGGTACATAGGGATTCCAAATATCTCTTTTAAGTCAGCATTTAATGAATTCTCTGATCGTTTTAATGACATTTTTAGAAAATACAACCTATCACTGGATAATGTTGAATGTTTTTAAATATACCCTTTATCTGATCAATAGTTGGATATGCAGTGGGTGTGACTGGCCAACAAGGGGTGCTTTGTAGCAACCGTCAATGATAAAACGACGCTTAATGATATCAATGATAGAAATATCATAAATCGTTCCAAATGCAACGCTAAATTTAATAAATTATTGAATTAATAGTAAACATTTTCAACCGCTTATGCTAAATTGTCACTTAATGAAAGAATTATACATAACACTTAATTGATAATGACAGCTATAAAAGCAATAATTAATAACATAAAGCGTTGTATTGCAACGCTTAATTATTTTTTATCATTAAGTTATATCATTTATTTAGCGGTTGGTAAAATGCGTACATGCTCTCCTCTTGGACACCGGATTTTACTTCTGGGTATTCCAGGGAGCCCATGTCTTATACCACGGTAGATCCAATAACTGTATATGATTTTTCAAAAAATGTATGTTCTTTTTATGCGCCCGAATTTATTCGGGGCGTATATTGTTTTTGTCCTGTCTGTCTGTTTGTCTGTTTATCTGTTTGTCTGTTTGTCTGTCTGTTGTCAACTTTAACCTTCACCATAACTTTTGAACCGTGAGAGATAGAGACTTCATATTTTGTATGAATACTCCACCAATTAAGCACTTTCAACTGACACCAAGGTCAATGACCTTGTGACCTTGACTGTGACCTTTATGCTAAAAATAGCTTTTCCGAACTTTCGCCATAACTTTTGAACCGTGAGAGATAGAGACTTTATATTTGGTATGCATACTCCACTAATTAAGCACTTTCAACTGACACCAAGGACAATGTGTGACCTTGACTGAGACCCATTTGCTAAAAATTGCTTTTTAGAACTTTGTTGCCGCCGGGCGCATAGTGTTTCACAAACACATCTCCTTCAAATTTAAATCTGCGATTTAGGAGAAGAGTCACGGATCACCTGAAAATATAATTATTCTCAAATAAAAGACAAAATATTATCCATGGTAGTATTTTTTGTTTGTAAAATGGCGTTTAACTAAATAAAGTATTAACAATCAGATCGAGTCTTTTTGCGTCAGTCCATCAGAAGGAAACAGGCAGAAAAAATAAAGAAACAAGAGGCCCATGGGCAACAACACTCCACTGAGCGCACTGGCTAGGAAGAAGCAGAAACCAGCTCAGTATTGAAAAGTTTTAATTTACACTACGTCAGGATGATTCGTACATATTGTTTTGCAAAGCCTTAACCCTTTTTTTGGTAATGTATTGTAGCTTAGTAGATCACAATATTTTCGCGAGTAAGCTTTTTGGAATTTATTTTAATTCTGTTGTGTATAATGCTTTCTTATATATTTTTAATCGATATTGTGCTTTTAAGTTTTGACTATAATACACTTTTTATTTGCAGCTCTCTGATTATAGACTGATTAGTATGAACATAATTGCTGATTGTTTTTTTTTTTTTATTATGTCATTATATCTTATTTAGGATCTTAACAGACAAAAAAAATCTTGCTGAATATTGTGTTTTTAACAGAGCATCGGGAACCTACTGAATCAAAATTTATAGCTGCTGTAAACATTTTATTTAATTTTCTTCTATGTATAATTTATTCAGAGATCAATACAAAGCTTATAAAAAAAACAGACAATTTAAATTTTAGAATTTAATCATTATCTTTATATATTTTCAACGTAAATGATCATCCTGGATTAAATCCATCGTGAAACGTATGCATCGAGGAATCAACTCAACGCTACGTGGCCTCGGTCAGGTCAGGTCACCTCGTGGGCCAGGTCTCGAGTCCTTATTTCACCATGTTGACCTCAAAAGGATTAATTAATTGTATAATAGTAGGACAAATGTCTACGGAGTATCTAATTGATATTTTCACGTTTTCACATCAAGGGGTCAATTTCATTTTATGTAAAAAAAAAAATGAACAAAGAATAATGAAAGAACGTAAATGTATTGAAGGGGAAATAAAATTGGGGATTTTTTCTTATGGAGTAATACCCGCGCGGCTGTTTATAGAAGCAGATGGAATTCGAAGGCTTACTTAATTGTGACTTAAACGGACCTTGCCACAGATCTGCGGTTACAACATCATTCTCTTCTTTGGAAGCATTATGAAAATATTTTAAAGTAAAAATTTCAAACACTAAGTACTTAATATTCAGGCGCTTACACATTATGTTGCGTATAGACAAGGTTATCTTATATAAATTAGAGTACAATTTATATATCAAGGTCAGTACTGCATATACAGTGGGATGGGCAGTTTTATAATTATGTAGTAGTTGTGTGAACCTTTC
>NW_026925115.1:0-25390 GCF_032062105.1 Saccostrea cuccullata
TTTGAAAACGACTACCTGAGTCTGAAAAAAATGCTAGCCCCTCAAATGCTCAACCCATTGACACCTATCGGCTTGGTCAAATGAAAACTAATGATTTACATTAGACTTATTTGGTTCAAGGGTAGTATGTGTGAACCATATGCGTGAACCAAAGGAGATGGGTGAACTTAGCGTGCAGAAAGCCCAATAGCTTCAGATATATAAAAATCATATTCAAATTTTGAATTTAGTATTTAGAGTGAACATCTCATCATTGATTTTTATGAAATCATGAGAAACAAAAAATTTGAGGAAAATTTTTCGTTAAAATTTATTCTTTTATATTAAAAAAAATAATGTGGTATCCATTGGGTTCGAACCCTGGCAATAAAAATCCTGAGTTGCATTCTACACCGTGTATATCCCAACATGAGGGGTGTATACTATGTTGTGCGCGGGGTGTATGCTTCCGAAGCGAGAAAAAAGAGGTCAATGTAGGTTCTTTGTCCATTTTCTCAACTTACGGATATTTTTCCCCAGAAAGCATAAGCCTACGGAAGAAAGCATTATCTAAGGAGTATATGGATACCTATGAATCCACTGGACACCTTCTAGTTTTCTCAAACACCTCAACACAATTCCGAGGATCGGAGCAAGATTGACGCTACACTGTGTTATGATCAAATATCAGGAGAAAGCTTTGCTTTATCATCACTTTTATATTATTGTTAAATACATGTTTACTATATAAACTTTTCCACAAATTTTCTGTAAATAAAACAGTTCGTATATAAAAATATTGACGAAAAATCAATGTTGTGTCCGGGGTGTATGCAACATGTTGTACGCGGGGTGTATACCCCATATTTTTCTTAAGATTGTTATTGCGAAGTATCTATGGAAATATTATTTACACAGTTTTATAGGCGACAGGTAGTGTTGATAAAAGACCTTAATGCTAACGCCCAACCAAAACGTCAAGTCCATAAACTTACTGAGGTATAAAACAAATGAACTAAATCAAAAGAACAAAAAAAATTTTAAATCGTATTCAGACATTCTAGTAATAGGCGCTAGATGTGCAAGGAGCGATTGTTATCTGAATTAATGCTACATTGTAGATGGCGCAATGATCTAAATCTACGTAATCATAAAATATAAAATCTCTCCAAAGGGCCCCCTCCTCAATCGCTGCATTGAGGACACTTTCTTCGGATCGTTTTAATCTAAATATTTCGCCTGTTACAAATAATAGAAACACTATATGAATGTTGTATTATGAATAAATCTCTTTTTTGTTTCTGCAACTTTTATGTTATTAATACATGTATTATTAAGCATTTATAACAATGATTTAGAATCTTTTTGAGGGGGGGGGGATACCTGAAAAAAAAAACCTTGACATAAGTTGACTAGCTATAAAAAGGGGGGGGGGGGGGTATCGAAACTCGAAACTCAAAACTCCAATTTCAGATGGGGTTGAAGGTCCCATCTTTTTCAGTAACAATTCTCCTTTTTTCCACTTTTAAACTTATAAACATAATCATTGTTTGACTAAGCTGCAACAAAAAAAGGGGGGGTACTTGACTTTCGATGAACATTTTCTGTAGTGAAAAGTTGTGTCTGGAACAAAAAGGGGGATACTACGTATTTGTATGATATGTTAAATTAATTTTCCTTTCAATTTTTGCAATATCTGGACTCATTTTTCCATATCTGAAAAGATTTGATATTTTACAAGCACAATATACATTAATAGCCAGCTATAAAAATTCACATTTGTAATAAAGGACGACAATTTTCTTAGGGCATGCATAATTAAAACTAACTTTTTTGGTTACAATTACAATTTTACGTTGACGTGTAATTAATATCAATTAATGCTAACCCTCCTCTAATTTATTAGTAAAGTTACCCCCCCCATGACCTAAGACACAAACACGCCCTCCCCGGGCCCTTTCCTAGAAAATATGTACTCAGTACAGTACAATACAATGCCTCATTATAAAGCAAAAAAAGTTTACTGCCAAATGTGAGCTCCAGGGGGGCAAAGTTCACAGCATATAAATACTACATGAAGAAAAACATTTTTTGCAGAGTTTATGACGGTACAAAAAGCTAAATATTTTCAATAAAAGGGGTGTGGAGATAACGCACAGCATCCAGTCTTAAATTCCATAAACAATACAAAACAAGAGCAGAGCAAACACGGACCTCAGAAACATCAGAGGTGAGATCAGGTGCCATGAAGGAGTGAGCATCCCCTGCTGACCGGTCACACCTGCCGTGTGCTCATTATCACTGAAATAACGGAAAAATCTGTCATCAATTTAGTGTATAAATAATGGACTAACAATTGGTATGAAAAACGTCAGTCAGCATTTGACTCAATGATAAATTTTATTTGCTGACAAGGTCATTGTATCCATCATAGAACTTACGAATTGATGACTTTAAACGAGACTGCTGATATTCTAGTTTCATCAACTTGCTTGTCAATAATTTACCTCGTTTTAAAAATTGTTCATAGTAGAGCGTGCTCTTGGGTATCGAATCAACTGAAATATATACACTCCGTATGCAGTATCAATTAAAAAATGTTGAAAAAGGTTAAACAGGAATATGAGGAAATGTTAAATGTTCAAAATGATGCGTGTGTGAAGTATCTATTAAGGAATTATCTGAATAAGGTGTCTTTAAGGACATACGCAACGTACCTCACCTACTGATAATTTTTCAAGATATTCGAAATTTAAACTTACAATACCATTACATGTTCTTAGACAAAAAATCAGCATGCGTTACCAGGGGTTTTGATAAGATATCAAATTGTGAAAATTTTTGTATTATTCAAAGAAAAATGCACAAAAATTACAGAACAAAAAATCCAGACTTTTTTTCATCAAAAATTGTTTTAGAAGAGGTGTACAAATTCATATAAAGACATTAAAAGTACATGTATTGCAAACGGGTCCTTCATTTAGTGGAACTCTTCAACTCCAGGGAAGAACCCATAAAGTTCAACCTACATTGCGTATGACCTTAAATACAATGTAGAAGGGATGAATTGTTGTTATCACACTAAACAGTTAACCAAAGCACCCTGTACATTTACTTCCATAGGCATGCAAAGCAAAAAGTACGATGAACGTGTATCATTTTTTTTTTCAGTAAATCGAATTCATGAACCTGAAGTTGTGCTATTACAATACTGGTGAATAATTTGAAAATTAAATATATAACTTTCACAAAAGTAAATTGTTAAGAATTTTTTTAATGATATTTCAGATAATTATACTATAAACTAAAGAGAGGGGTATACACCCCGCGTACAACATGTTGCATACACCCCGGACACAACATTGATTTTTCGTCAATATTTTTATATTCGAACTGTCTTATTAAGAGACAATTTGTACAAACATTTAAAAAGTAAACATGTATTTAACAATAATATAAAAGTGATGATAAAGCAAAGCTTTCTCCTGATATTTGATCATAAACACAGTGTAGCGTCAATCTTGCTCCGATCCTCGGAATTGTGTTGAGGTGTTTGAGAAAACTAGAAGGTGTCCAGTGGATTCATAGGTATCCATATACTCCTTAGATAATGCTTTCTTCCGTAGGCTTATGCTTTCTGGCGAAAAATATCCGTAAGTTGAGAAAATGGACAAAGAACCTACATTGACCCCCTTTCTCTCGCTTCGGAAGCATACACCCCGCGCACAACATAGTATACACCCCTCATGTTGGGATATACACGGTGATTCTAGGTCGAGACTAGCACGCTAACCACTTCGCTACACAAGTCCTGATGAAGTGTGGCATTTAAATCATGTTTGTGATATGACCATTGACTTAAGGGACTTCAAGTATTTCTCGAAAAGATACGAAAGTTATGTCATAAAATTATATTTTTAAGGTATAGTGGGTCCTCGCTCCATAATTTTGGAAACCAAAATATGTATGTTTTTATACAAACTTTGAGGATTACCTTTCAAAAAAATGGAGAGAAGACCCACTCATAACGAAAAATTGTGTTATAGTGTGAAAAAATGACTCGTTTTGTCCTCTTTCGTGTGTGTATAAGTATTACATAGACAAACTACTTCAATCTTCTTGAGATTTGTGCAAGTTGTAGAGATTTTAAAGTATACTTTAATGTTTGATGAAATGTTAAGGACAATTTTGATATAATTGAGATTTAATTTTTCACCTTCATGTTTGTCGCGCTTTGGGCTTATCTCTCGTCATGTTCACCCATCTCCTTTGTTACCAAAGATTGTCTAGCTGAAGACAACGATTTGGATGGAGTGTTCAAGCAAAATGTAGAGCTCTCTGTCCGAGAACCCAGTCAAGAAATGAAGTTTTTTTTAACTGATCTTTAAAATTTATTATTTGTACACAATTTACACTGATGCTTTCATGTTTGCGATGCATATGACCAATTGCAAAAGTTTGGATTACATTTACTCTAAATAAGGATTTAACTTGGTCTGTTCCGTAACTGTGGAAACCGACAAATGCTTTTTTTTTCGTTGATCATGACGATTTGGATAAATGAATCCAAATTAAGTCAGTTCTCTTGTGTTGCTAACAAGATTACTGTCGTAACATAGTCTTTATGATTTGATCAATTGCAACTCTTAAGATACCAAGTTCATCACCATGCACTGTGGGACCGGAGGGAAAAACAACATAATAGTCTTGGTTCTATACCCTACGGAAGCCTAAAACTTTTTTAAATAATTGGGGCCGCTAGACAGTTTGCTTTGAGCACTTTGATACAGACCTTGAATTAAAGGTGGGATCAGGTGCCATGGAGGAGTATCATGTGACCTATATTCAGAGAATCAGATTTCGCATGTCAATTTTGAACTCGGTGTTTGGCGCAAAGTTAGAAGACAGGTTACACGCATTTATTTTTAAAATTTATTTTTGACTTGAAATGGCGCATAAAAATATATATTTGACAAATATACAGACGAGCAGTAAGCATCCCCTGCCGACTGGTCACACCCACCGTGTGCTCCTTGTCATGATCGGGAAATAACGGAAAAATTCAGTGTGTAAATAATGGTCTAGAACAATTGGTATAAAAAACGTCGGTTAGCATTTGACTTATCTTAGATTTTACATATTTGCTGACAAGGTCATCTATTGAACAACTTACAAAATGGTGAATTTATCGAGACTGGTGATATTTCTGTTTCAATTTGTTTGTCAATATCTCACTTCGTGTTAATTTTACCGTGTTTATGTGTAGAGGTTTGGCGTGTTAAACATCGAGGTGACTTATTAAATCGCCTTTTCGCAAGGGCACACTTAATGGATGTTAGCCATTTTTTGAATATAAATACTATAGTAAAGGATGGTTTCCTTAACTTGAAAAGTGCTGCTGCTTTCTTTAAATCGAGAGTGTGACTTAATAAGGACATAAAATACTTGGTAAACGTCATATATACTTCGACATGGGCATATTTTAATACTTGAAATTTTAACTAATAAAATGCGATTCTTTTTTAAAGCAGCAGCACTTTCCACAAAGTATACAGAAACAAATGGTAACTTAAATTTATAATTTCAACTAGGGTATGCCCTTGCGATATTGAAATTTGTTTATGACCTCCATACAGTGCACATACTATGCATTTATCACGTATCTATTGATGGGACCAAATTTAGTTCAGTACAGAATGGGGTATACTATGTATGTTATTGCAGTAAGTATTTAAGTTATGTAATAATAAAACAGCTTTATAAAAATAAAATCAGTTTTAAAAAGTTCCCATTTTCATGCACGTCTTATTCCATTGATTTCTTTAAAGGAGGCCTTAACAGTGCTTCGTATATCTTACCGATTGGCAATGCGTCGTCTATATATCGACATGTCCAGTTTTTCAATTATTTTAAAGGCAACAGTAAGCGTTTTCTGCTTTTCACGTATAAGATATTGAAGAAATTCTGCTTCATATGAATACAAAAATACATCTCCTAGTAACGGGGCGCAGAAGGTACCCATTGTAATTCTAGTGGATTGACGGAGGACTTGGTCTCCTAAAACCACATAGATATTGTAAATCAGAATCTCAAGCATACTTTTTACTTTAGAGTACTAGTGCGTATGGAATGTATTTTTAAACAAAATAATTAACAAACCAATGGCAAGAAACTTAATTGGCCAAAAAAAAACAAAAAAAAAAACGGATGCGTAAATCAAACTTTTCTCTGCTTTATATTTCCGTACAATCAAATATTTAGTATTATTAAAGAAAGTAAAATTGTACATGACGACAATAAAAGGTATTCCGAATTTTCTTAACTCCTTCCTATGCAAAATTGCATATTTAAAACAACTGTCATCTTTGTAAGTTCTCAGCATTGAGTTTTACAAATATATATGCTTAGCATTATATTAAACCAAGAATAAGTAATTGAATCCATGATTAGGTCACTTGAGCCACAAGGTGACCTATTGCTGTATGTTTTCGTCCGTCGTCGTCAATCGTTCGTAAACTTTTGAACATTTTTAGCTTCTTCTGCCGCTGACTCAATTTCAACCAATTGCGGCATATAAAATCTATGGGTGAAGGGGAACAAAAATTGTGAAATCCATGGCCCCTGCCCCCGCCTCACCCCGGGGCCTGAGGGGTGGGGCCAAAACCACTAATATTAATGCAATCTAAAAATCCTCTTCTTTACTCCTGGACATCAAGCAGTCAAACTGTTGACATGATTGTAATGAGAATCGAGACCTCTACCAAAATTGTGAAATTCATTACTCCAGGGTCAGGGGTTCGAATGCTATGGCGGGGCTATATAGATTACAAGAGGCCTATGAGCCACATCGCTCACCTAAGCACTGTGGCTAGGAAAAAATCAATTCAGTAAATGCCTACGTGGTCCCGATCCTAAAAAGGGGGGGGGGGGGTATGATTTGAACAAACTTGTATCTATGCAATCTTGAATCTACACTAAGGATGCTTACATATTTTTTTTGTCTACCGGTAACTGTGGCTTTTTTCTCTATAAGTTTGAACTTTTATTGTGATCCCACCCAACACTGGGGGTCATGATTTTCACAAATCTCTATCTAAACTACCTGAGGATGCTTCCATAGAAACAAGACCAATCATGACTTTGCTGTTCTTGAGAAGATTTTTCCTATATACTCCTATGCAAAACTTTGATCGTCCACTGTGGCCCCGCTCTACCCCGAAGGGTCATGATTTGAACAATCTTATATCTACACTACCTGAGGATGCTTTCTTATAAATATGACCAATCATGGCTTTGCTGTTCTCAAGAAGATTTTTTTAAAGATTTTTCCCATATATTCCTATGTAAAACCTTGATCTCCATTGTGGCCCCGCCCTACCCCCCCCCCCCCCCCGGGGGGGGGGGGGGCATAATTTGAACAATCTTGAATCTACACTACCTGAAGATGCTTCCATATAAATATGGTCAATCATGGCTTTGCTGTTCTCAAGAAGAAGATTTATAAAGATTTTTCCTATATATTCTTATGTAAAACTTTGATCGTCCATTGTGGCCCCGCCCTACCCCCCTGGGGTCATGATTTGAACAAATTTGAATCTACACTACCAGAGGATGTTTCCACATGAGTTTAATCTTTCCTGGCCCAGTGGTTTTTGAGAAGAAGATGTTTGAAAATTGCCATTAATTTTTTTAGTAATTTTTAATTATCTCCCCTTGGAATGGGGTGTGGTCCTTCATTTAAACAAATTTGAATCCCCTTCACCCAAGGATACTTTGTGGCAAGTTTGGTTGAAATTGGTCCAGTGGTTCTTGAGGAGAAGTCGAAAATGTGAACAGTTTACAGACGGACGCTGGACAAAATGTGATCAGAAAAGCTCACTTGCGCCTTCGGCTCAGATGAGCTAATAAAGTGAAAGTGCATTATTTCTTTGAAAATCTTCTTCTCTGTTCCTGGGTATTAAACAAACACATGTATAGTTATGATGAGCAAGAGTATCTCTTACATTATTGTGAATTTCATGGCCCCAGGGTCAGGGGTTCTGGAGTAAGGGCTGGGCTCTATCTATTATATGGTACATTGTAAACATGCAATAATTCTTTGAAAATCTTCTTTGCACCTGGGAATTAAGCTAATGAATTAATTACGTAGTTATGATGAGGAAGAATGCTTCTTCTAAAATTGTGAATTTCAAGGCCCCAGGGTCAGGGGTTCTGGTATTAAGGCATGACTGTATTGATTATATAGTGAAAATGCATTAATTCTTTGAAAATCTTCTTCTCTGCTCCTGGGTATTAAATAAACTAACTAGATACATAGTGATGATGAAGAAGGATGCCTCTTTAAAAATTGTGAATTTCATGGCCCCAGGGTTAGGAATTCTGCTGTAAAGGGGGGGGGGGGGGGCTGAATTGATTATATAGTGAACATGCATTAATTCTTTGAACATCTTCTCTGCTCCTGAGTAATAAACAAACTACGTATATAGTTATGATGAGGAAGGGTGCCTCTTTGAAAATAGTAAATTTCATGGCCCTAGGGTCAGGCGTTCAGATGTTACTTTGGGTGCTCCATTATATTAATCAAAACCTTGATGATGAGAATGGTACCTTTTCCAAAATTGTGAAATGTGTGGACCTAGGGTCAGGGGTTTTTGTGGGGTGGGGGCACTACTGATTATTGCTGAATATTACTGATTAGTTGAAATTCATTTTTGTTCCCCTATTCTGTCTATGGGTATCAAGTAACCAAACTAAACATGCTAGGTGTATAGTTGTGATGAGCAATGGTGCCTCTTTCAAAATTGTCAATGTCATGGCCTCTGGTTTAAAACATGAACCAAATTCAATTGTTGGAAAGATGTTGCAGAATGCTCATGTGGCCTATATAAGGCCCATGGGCCTCTTGTTTCCATAATTTTTTCAATGTAAGTAAACAACAGTGTTTCTGTTCACCCATAGTCAATTGCCTTTGAACATTTTTCCTGCAGAATTAAAGCAAGTACCCTATGTTGAAAATGAATTAAAGTCTTAATATGCACGCTTTTGTATGATACATATATACTTTTCTCCAAGTCCAAGAAGCACTTTTTGTTAATGTTTAGAGCTTTCTTAAACTCTGGATCTTTGTAACCTGTCATATCCACTAGGATTGAAAACATGCTATTTGTTTGGAATACAATTTTAAAGATATTTAAAAAATATTTTTTTCCATGAGAGTACGAATACAACTATAGTGTATAAATGCATGAACATTGATCTATCCCTTATTTATATAGCAATATGCCATTGTTGCCAATATGTTTTTGGAAATTATGTCTCCCAGTTGCTTCAATAGGCATGAACATGCTCTACATATTTACAATTTCTAAAATGATGCAAGCTATAGATAAATAAGTTGATATAACAAGGATAACAACAGTATTGTTTGAAGTAAACACTTTGCACATTCTATGGTCAATACATTGACACTGTCAGCAATCTATTATTAAACTGAATTTGATTGACTTTTGTCATATAAATCGTGAGGTCAATTTTTAAACACCAAAATGTCTTCCGACTTTTCCGTTTGTCCAGTCCAGACAAGATCAATATTGTATTACAGCTACGAAACAGAACACCCACCCCATCCCCTTAAACGAAAAGAGATAATTGGACTACCGGGTAATATTTTTTCCCCTGGCCTGCTTTTGCAAAAGTGAGGGGACATTAAATCTCATTTGTCTGTCTGTCTATCACAAAAACTTTAACCTTGGTCATATCTTTGAGTGAGAAGAGATAGGACTTTCATATTTCGCATTAAGTAGAATCTATAAAAAATCTCATGAAGTACTGGGGTAAGTAGTTTTAAAATATGTAATTTCACAAAAATAATTTATTACTGATTTGTACACATTTATAATTATCAACAAGCACTAAAAAATATACAAGTATTAGATGTGCTCTTATTTTCATTCATATTACTTAAACAAACCATATTGTTCATTTCTGATAATATTTGCTCATGTTTATCATTAACTGAGAAATACTTCAAGGTGTATCAAGTATACATACAAATTATTAAAACTTCTTAAACAATGACACAGATTTACAACTTTTACATAAAACATTTAATTAGACATCACAGACCTTAAAAACCTATACTTTGAACATGTTATAGTTTCACCCATAACTGCAATCCTGTAAAATCACATATTTCAAATTTCAAAAGGATCAAATTTTTTAGGTTTGAGGAAAAAAATGTTTGTTGGGATTTGATTTCCTGTTTGGAAAATGTTTAGTTGTAATGCATATCAAATTTTACATTGGTCATAAATTTCATGGGTCTATCCTTACCACAAAAAAAACCCCAAAAATTTCAACCCCACAACAACAATAAGTGATTTCACAATACTTTTTAAATCAATATGGCTATCCTCGACAAAGCAGAGATAACAGTACATGTGGCTTTATGTCCATTACATATTTTCCAAGATCTCAATCCTTACAAGCATAAATAAAACTTACTCAAATGTTCAAACAAAAGTAAAGAATGTTGTTGTCAAGCAAGATATGTCAAGATCTCGGCCATGTTCTCCAAAGTCAAGGTTATAGAATATACTGAAATTGTATATATTATAAATATCCCACAGTCTTATCAAAATAGGTTAAAAAACCATGTGTCTGTTTGTGTGTAGGGGGGATGAATTAGTTCTATTTTGGTGGATACTTTGATTTAATCTCCTTGATATATCAAATAAACTACCACCCTACTCCAGCATGCTAGAGGTTCATGGCGAGATATTTTTGACTCGGCGCCGAGGTATATAAGGACTGAAGGGACGTTAACTGAGGCTCTAACTTGAAGGAAGTAGCTACAACCCCAGGAATAGGCATACCTATCAAGTACATATACTGAAATTTTCAGGAAATAAAAAAATGTATTAATACTTTACTAAATTATTGCAATTTTTTTCTCTGAAAACTTTGGTAAGGTTAATAGGTATTCCAATTCCTATGCTACGACAGTAATGACACTCACAAAGCCATAAAAACTGGAAATGCAATAAATATACATGGAATGAACATTCTAAAATGATGTTTGAAACACATTTCCCTGAATTCTCCGGACTGATACACAAAACTTACAACTCAGTCTGGTGTCTCTATAGATATAACTGGCACCACAACTTTGGTCTGGTCTGTGGGTTTGTATTTTTTGGCAGATTCTGTTTTAGTTTGTGGGTCAGATGACTCCTGATTACGGTGATTTTTATGTAAGGAATAAGAGATGTTTCCATATTCCTGCAGGAATGGACACACTCCCAGAACAAACAGACAAAAATCTTTTCTCATTCCAAACCACCCTGAAAGCAAAGAGGGAAATCTTCATCTAAAACTGTCATGTTAATTGTTGGATTAGACATTAAGAAAGTGTCTTTCTAATAACATTATAAGAAATTCAACACAAGTATCGTGAAAGTTAGTTAAAGATCACTATTAAATATCATATCCTTGTACAATTTCTTAAGTTTGTGAAAATCTTTTTCATGTGTAATGTAGCTTAGAACAAGATAGCAGCGCCAAACCTACTTACATTGATTACCTCCCTTAGCTCCAAATGAAAGACAGATCATAGTAATAAGAGACACAAATAATGGAACAGTTATGGCAGTGTATTTAAAATGATTATCTCCATCCAAGCGATTGGCTAAAAGCACCTGAAAACGAATCAATCACAAGGTGAGAGGAATTAGTATACACCAACTTTTATTCAATTTAGAAAATTGTCAGTTTGAAATCCATCCACGACTATTCATGTTATGGGGACTCATGAAACACTCTGCATATTTCTCATATTTAAATGAAAGCTGTTTTACACTTATCAAATTTGAAAATTCTATTTTGACATTAGAATATACAGCTGAACTCGGTTATAACGAAGTCACTGGGACCTTAGAAATTACTTGCTGTACATGTATCCGTAATTCGTTTTAACCGTATAAGAAATTCATTGAATTTATATAGCTAGTGATCCAGTGACTTCGCTAAATCCGTGAATTTGCAATATCCGTGCTCGTACTAAACGAGTTTTACTGTAAATATATACAAGACTACATGACTGAAGAAGCTGTTCCTCGAACTGAAACATACCTCAAATATAAGTAAGGGAACAACAAGGAAGGAATAGCCCACAGCTGAGGAGACATTACCGCGCCGATGCTGAGGGACAATGTCAGGAGATTTAACGAGGATGATCGCCAGTATAATAGCATACAGAACACCAATCATAGCAGTACACATCACAATCCATATAGGGATAAAAACAATCTGACAAAAAAAAAACATGGTGGAATATCATGTAATATATTCATAATTATTTAATTTTTAAAAAGAGAAATTAATAAAATCATGTGATTAGTGTATATAATTTCATTTAATAATTAAGAGGAATCTACAAAATATATTTAATATTTTAGAGGAAATAATTGTTACATAATTTGAGGTCAAATGAAATTTTAAAGAACTTTATTCGGTAATAACCAATATTTGCCCCCCAAATCAAACTTTGATGGAGATATATTTAATTAAGTTCTTAAACAGGGGAGTATATGCTGACTTCAAAGCACTGAATATTGTCACAAGTAATGACGCCATATGTACGTAATGACGTCACAAACATGACGTAATTTTCAGTTTTTTATGAATATTACAGAAAATTGTACATATTTCGTCGATATTTTGAGTAAAAGTCACCGAGCGCATGTGTGTTCAGGATCAATATTTTGATATAATGTGTAGAATGATAATATCAATGAAATATGTCAATATTGTTCCTGAACAAACTTGCGCTCTATAAATTTTAAAGCTAAAATTGTTGAAATTTTGTCCATTTTGTCCTCTTTCTGAAAAAGGATAGAAAATCGGACTAGTTTGTGACGTCATAAAAACAAAAATTGTGAATACACTGCTTTGACATTATTATATTTTCTGTTAATTTATATTTCTCATACAATTTATTGAATTCAGCACATTTCAGAAAGTTTTCAAAATTTGACTTTTGTGGGGGCAAATACACTAGACAAAATTGCTAACGCACCACCTAATGAAAATAAAATTTTACTTTTCAAAACTTGTATAAGAAGTATTTGATATTGTATTCTGTTACAAAATTAAAAAATAAAGCATTTAAATTTCTTATTTGACAAATTACTACAATGTTAACTGAAGTGTGACCATTTCATAGAAAACGTGAAAATCGTGTTCATACTGATTTGGAGGGATAAATTTCTTATTTTTTCTTTGCAGTTTTGTTTTTTATGTTTGTACTAATTAGAAAATCAGAAAAAAATATACAGTATGCGGCATTTGATCCCAGGTGAGCGTGATAAAACAGACAGTTTGGTGTCTGCAGGGGGTACCTTTGGAAAGATATGTAAAAAATTAAAACAAGGAAAACAATATTTATTCTTCTGGTGAAAAATTGTTGCAAATAGATTAGTTAACATAAAATTGTTCACTCTAGATAGCCAAGCCATTAAATAAACACCACACCACAACTTGAATGTCGTTCCACAAAATTGAGGCAACCGGAAGTTGAGTGGATTGGGTCTGGACACGAATGCATTAGATGACTAGCAGGCGATATAATAGTAAATCGCTGCATATTATTTGATTTTTTTTTAACTGGGAGACTGTTTCTGGTTTAACCTCAAGGACCATCATCTGTAATTAGAAATGCATATATCTGGGCAAAAAGAGGTACGCAATGCATGTCGGGAAATCGGTTTTGGGCAAGAAGGTCATTTCGAGGTTTTGTTCTGACATCAAGACATTTGAAAATCCCATTGTATTGAAAAACATGGCCTTTTGTATATACTAATACCGTTTAGGTAAATGTTCAATTCACAAGGAAGAATTATCGGTGGTGCGTTAGCAATTTTGTCTAGTGTATATGCAATATACCGCATATAGTTCTTTGCCAAACAAAATCTGACATTGAAAAGTATCATATTACAACTTGTTTGTTCTATGAATTTCATAATCTTCATTTTCTTGCAGTACAATACAAAATCATACAAGAAACTTCTTGTTGTAAAGTTATTTTTTCATTGCGTAGGTACATACATGTATTTGAGTACCTGAACAACAACATGTACAAACTTCAAAGCATTTAGATTGTGCATTGTGTTTTCTATCTAGAATTTCTATTGTGTAATTACCTATACACTCAGCATTCCTCTCACCCTAGACTTAATCTTCAGTATTATAACCACTTTATTACACTACTTTACTGATTAGCTACTTACCACCCAACTCCAGTCAATGTACTTGTCTAGACGCAGTGCCAGGAATATAAACTGTAATATGTTCACTGAGCAAAAGAACTCCATCTACAATAACAAAAAAAGTTAATACTTTGGTTGATTATTTTAATTAAGGAATAACTGTCTTATTTTTCGATTTCATGATGTGATCAATCGATTGGCTTACATGATAATTTGCATAAACGCCGAATGCGTTTATGCATAAAATTATCATGCAAGCCAATTGATTGATCATCGTCATGAAATTGAAAAATCTGACAGTTATTCCTTACATTTACATGGCATTGATTCCGCCAATCCACGTTCTACAGGCCCTGCTTCTGTCTAGCTATTTGTCTCGCCCTGCACATGATTTTTTTTAACCGCGCCTATTGATGAACCAGTACATTGATGGAGAAATAAAGTACATTTACTATTTGTAATTTTATCTCGAACAAAGACATTGGAAATGTAAATAGGAGAAAATAAATATATGTATCATTACACTTACACAATTGACTATGTAAATATCTATAATGGATTTCTATGTAGATACAATGTAATTATATTTTAGCATTTACATTGTACTTTGTCTTAGATTCATCTCTCTTTCTCTCACACACACTAAACAGACAAAAATACAAGTCTATTTACAGTAACCTACCTCAAAGGACCTTTCATTTTTGACGGCCCATATACAGATTCCTATGGAAACTAAAGACATAAACATGAGAGGAATGAAAACTAGGATCCAGGAGTGAATTTCTGTCTCCAGATTATTACAAGCCAGAATCTCAAACATCAACAACAGCAGATGCATTCCGGTACAAATCACCATGGCCTTAAACTGCACGTGGCTGTTGTTCTCCATTCTACAACAATAAAAGGTTTGTCAACAAGTAACCAGATACTCAAGTTCTCGTGGTGACATATACATAGGAAAAAGTGGCTTGCATGATATTCACGACTAATGTGATTATCTTTTTATTTCAAAATTATGTGAAAATCATATGAAAATTATTAAAGATATTTTTATGTGAATATCATGTGAATATAAGTTTGTATGATATTCACACCAATTTTATATTGAACTTTCATGTGAAGTTTTCTTGCATGATATTTATGTAATATGCTCTTGTAAAATTCATGTGAAATTTATATCAAAATCACATGAAGTTTTCATATTAATTTCACATGTCTTGTTTTTCGTGTCTTTTTCATGCAAAGAACTCGTATGAAATTTATGAGAGCCACTTTTATAATAATAATAATAATAATAAAAATTTCTATAGCCCCCTATATAATAAAAAGTATCACCCTAAGGCGCTTTACATAGAATGTACATAAAACATTGCATATATTACTTTAAAAATAAAAATTTGACTTATATTGAAAATGACTTGTTTTGATATAGAATAAGAATAAAAATTACAGTCACAAGGACTTAAAAATATAATGTTTAAGAAAAACAAATAAAAATTCAATAGATAGATCAATCTAAAAAGTTAATCAAATGCTAATTTATAAAAATGAGTTTTCAATTTTCTTTTAAAACACTGGATGGATTTGGATTGGCGAATATGCACCGGGAGACTGTTCCATAAATGGGCAGCAGAATAGCTAAATTTTCTTTCACCATACGTCCCGGTGCGCACCCTTGGTAAATTGAGCAGCAAACTTCCGTCAGATCTTAGTGTGCGGTTAGTTTGACGGACAGTTACAAGTTCCTGTAAGTATTCGGGTGCAAAACCATACACAGCAAGGTAGGTAAAAACGAGGATTTTATACTTTGGCCGGAACTCCACTGGCAGCCAATGCAATTCAGCGAGAATCGGAGTGATGTGATCGTATTTTCGTCTCCTTGTAATAAGTCTAGCTGCATTGTTCTGGATTTTTTGTAGCCTTTCCACAGAACTCTTGTTTATGCCAACTAGTATACTATTCCCGTAGTCCAGTCGAGATGTAACTAAGGAGTTCACGAGAGTCTTGCACGCATCAGTTGAGATGAAACTCCTAATTCTTCCAATGTTGCGGAGATGATAATTGCATGTTTTAATGATGGACGCTACTTGCTTTTCCATAATGAGAAATCTATCAAAGTGGATGCCTAGATTACGTACAGACGTTACACTGTTAATGACACTTTCTCCAACTTTAAGTTGTAAGACTGGCACATTTTTGGATTGGAATTTCGTTGTAAAAATTATCAATTCGGTTTTATCCTGGTTTAATTTAAGAAGATTAGTCGACATCCAGGTCCCTATGTCCTGCAAGCAATTTTCAAGTCGTTTAAAATAGTTGTTCCAGTTTTCACGAGATTTTATTATCATGTACACCTGGGTGTCATCGGCATAGCAATGATATTTGAAACCGTGCTGACGACAAATTTCTCCAATTGGTTTAGAAAAAAGACAATAAAGTTTTGGTCCCAGAACGGATCCTTGTGGGACACCAAACTGAAGATGGCAAGGGTTTGACGTTTCCGTTCCAATGATAACACGTTGTTGCCTGTTAGTAAGGTATGATTTTATCCACGCTATTGATTTTCCACCAATGCCATAAGATGTTTCTAAACGTTGGAAAAGTATTGTGTGGTCTATGACATCAAAGGCAGCAGAGAGAGGAGTACCATTACAGCAGATGATTGATTATCAAGGGCCTCCATGATGTCATGATTAACTCGAAGAAGTGCTGTCTCCGTAGAATGTTGTGGCCTGTAAGCTGATTGCAAAGGGTCCCTTAAAAGATTTTTGTCAAGATGTTCATCCAGGCGTGTAGCAACAACTTTTTTAAAATTTTAGATACAAAAGGGAGGTTTGAGACAGGACGGTAGATTCTTATAGACGTCTTTATCGAGTCCAGATTTCTTCAGTAGTGGTCTTACTAATGCCTCCTTGAACAGTGATGGTACTTCTGATTGGTCGAATGAGATATTTATAATGTTGGTAATAAATGGAACTATAGCATCCAAGTTCTTTTTTAAAATCGACGTCGGGAGTGGGTCAAGTTCACACGATTTGGTCGGTGCTTTGCCTAGAATTGTTCTCACTTCGTCGTTTCTTGTGGGTCAGCAATGGCTCGCCGCTGAATGGAATATCCTTATCCATAGTTCTTTCCATGTTAAAGGTAGTAAGTTCTTTAAGACCATCTCTAATTGTGGCCACTTTGTTAATGAAGAATTCAGAGAATGTGTTAGACAACTCTCTATTAGATGTCGACGATGGTAGAATACTTTCCTGTTGTTTTCCCATCAGTGTCTTCGATAATTTGAATAGTTGCTTGTGGTCCTTACCGCATTCTTCTATCTTTTGAGAAAAATAGTCTTGTTTGGTTTTATAGACAAGTCTGGCTGTCATAGAACACATGTCCCTAAAAATTTGCCGATGAACCTCTAGTCCTGTCCTACGCCAAACTCTTTCGGCTCTGCGTCTCTTGCGTTTTGCATCACCGAGTTCTTCGGAAAACCACTGGGTGTTTGGTCGAAGTAGAACAGATTTTGTACATAAGGGAGCATGTTTTTCCACAGCGTTTTGTAATGTGGTGTTATAATGGTCAACTAATTGAGCAACAGGCAAACTTGTATCAGGTATTTCAAGATTGATATCCTTTGATAACTCATCTAGGTCAACATTTTTCCATTTGTGGAAAGTTATTTCTTTCTTGATGCGCTTTTGTTTGCTACATGATAGCACGGCTTGAATGGAATAATGATCACAAAACGAGTTTCCATGTGCATCGAACAAGTTTGGATCTTGCACTGATGGTTTGGTCTTAAGTATAGTTGATTCAGATTTTGTTATGAGGAGATCCAGTATACAGTACCGACCAGACCAAACCTGACACAAAGCAGTCCCAGAGCAGTCCCGGGGACTGCTTTCTGGGACTGCTAAAGCAGTCCCGCAGCAGTCCCAGAGCAGTCCCAGAGCAGTCCCAGAGCAGTCCCAGCGGTCCCAGAGAGCAGTCCCAGCAGTCCCAGAAAGCAGTCCCAGCAGTCCCAGTGGGCGGGGTTTATGAATTTAATGGGCGGAGCTAACTCAGAAATGAGATTTGCAATAAACAATGGAACTATAAAAGGCAGTAGAAATTGATTCTGGGTAGTATGCCAGGAATCCTTACTTGTACGCGAAGGTCATTTATGAACAGAACATGTAAGCACATAAAAATTGAAATGATTATATTTTTTGGAGGAAAAAGGCTTTCACACTTACATGTACATACATGTGTATATCAATTACACTGAACATGAATATTTATATAATAATCACAATTCTTGGGTATATTAATAATTCTTCTGTGATTGATACTGGTTCCCATATTTTTTATACAGAAAAATTAATTATTTTTCACCAGAAGAAGCTTTAAATAGATCTTATCATTATATGGCCAATTTAGACTATCGGGATACTCTAATTTTAGAGTTTTCTTAAGTATTGGGGCTTTTAAAAAATTCTTGTTAATTTTCCAAGTATTATTTTTCAGCCATGATTAGTTTTACTGACATGTCAATTTAATTATCGTTAATGCCTTAGTTCTATAAAAGTTAGTTTTTAAGTGTTTTATTTGGAAATTTTAGAGAGTACATCTGTAAAGCACCAGATTGGAAGCTTCCGATTATGTTCAAAATTAATTAATCCCGAAAGAAATTTATACACATTTCATTTATCACATATTTTTTCGCATTAAATAAATTGAAATTCGGGTCATTGTTTACCAGCATGTTCAATGATGTGTAAAACTGATACAAATACCCAAATAACATGTATTGATTTTTCTGCCCAAAGGCGATTGAAACGATGGGTGTTGACACCATCTTATAAACATTAATCGGCCAGGTAAACACTGGCAAAACAAAAAAGAAAAAAATCACAATTACCGGTATTTTCAATTTTTTAAAAAAATAAATATACTCTTTTAATAACTTGTTTATAAATTAAAAGCTACTGGTAATTCATTAATTCCCCATTGATTATTCACATAGTTTATGTTACGGGAGAATGGTAGCATAATTTTATTTCATGGTCATTTGATTAATTGTTGGATTTGAGGATTACATGGTTTTCTATTTGAAAGTTTAAAACATGTTCCTTTTCCAATTTAAAATCTTATATCTAACTGTAAATTCTTAGTTTTAAATAGTACCAATGCAAATTTTGAGTACATAATTTAACATTAAATAATTTTAAAAAAGCCCACACGTAGCTATTTTTTTTCTCATAAACTTGTAGTTTATTTTTAGGGATAACAATTTTCTCAGGAATTTCTTATTTATCAACTTTACTATTTTTTTTATTTATTCTAAACTACACATCAATTTGTGTAAGTATACAGTCCCTGAAAATATGAATTAACTATAATAATCTCTACTTATTAAAAGATTTTAAGAAATCCTTGCTTTTTAAACAGTTTAAACTCCTCTCTGCTGCAAATAAACAAAACAACAGGGAGCCTGCAAATTCAGAATACACAAGGGGCGGAGCTATCATGTCACTCAGAACCTTTTTCACACATGAGTGAACAAAGCAGTCCCAAGGGCAGCTGGGACTGCTGGGACTGCTTTTCATAGCAGTCCCATAGCGGTCCCAGAGCAGTCCCACAGCGGTCCCAGAGCAGTCCCACAGCAGTCCCAGAGCGGTCCCAAAGCAGTCCCGGGGACTGCTTTCTGGGACTGCTTTGGTGTCAGGTTGGTTCTGGTCGGTACTGTATGTCCACGATTATGGGTAGCCGTGGTAATATGCTGTGTCAAGTTATGATCTTCTAATGTTTGTAGAAACCGTACAGCATTCGGGTTATTTTCATCGTCAATATGAAAATTAAAATCTCCAGTTATTATAGTCTCATGAGGGATGGTGACAGTTTGATCAAGGTAAGAATTCCATTGGTCAAAAAATAGGCTGGTTCGCAAGTCATTTGTTTTTGATAGCGGGGGCCTATAAATGACACTCAGTCTGATACATGTTTTATCCAGACATACTGAAAAATCCATGTACTCAAATTGGTCAATATCCAGTTCCTTATTAGGGAGGTGTTTTATGTCAATTTCTTTCCTGAATAATATGGCAATACCACCACCCCACCGGTTCTCTCTATTGAGATAAAGGAAATCATAGCTTGTTGGTATTAACTCTTGTTTCACAATATCATCTATAGTAGAACCTAACCAGGTCTCAGTCATTGCAAAAATATCCAGTTTATTAGACACAATGTAGTCATTTAGCGAAAGAGTTTTGTTCTTAACTGATCGACAATTTAGGACACCTAGCACAATATTATGTTTGTGTTGCGCTGGGCTTGGTGGCTGAACATTAATATTCCTTAGTATTCTCCGTTTTCTACTAGAATGTGTTCCGCCTTCATGACTTTTGCTTGTGTATAGCATGGTCTCCTTTATTAGTTCAGACTATAGTACCAAAAATGCTTCCATCATCTTTTAAGTCTGGAAACAGTTTAAACAGACTGGCAATTCTAAATTTATAAATGTCAGCTAAGTGAAGCTGAATTTACTTAATGGAGGGGCAAGTAATATATTATGTGTTAAATCATTAACCTTTCAATCGTACTGATAGTGACATTAAAATGATCCTAATGAATGCTATTTTCATTCCTCACCAATATACCCCAGTATTTATACCTATACTGGGGATGTTTACATCTGTTCATGTATATTACCTATATAAGGGGAAGTTTTCACCTGTATATTACCTGTGCTAGGGATGTTTCAACAAACGTGTCACCTGTGCTAGGAATGTTTCCAACAGTATACTACTACATGTAGTGGGCATTTTTCGACCAGTTCTACAGGGGATTATTCTAATACCTGCAGTATGTTATCTGTACTGGAGATGTTTCATATATTAGTAGTATATTACCTGTACTGGGGATGTTTCACGTATTAGTAGTATATTACCTATTCTGGGGGAATTTAGTCTATCTATCTGTAGAATATTACCTGTACTGGGGATGTTTCCACCAGATGTAGCTCCCTAAGGAAGCCCCGACAATGACAAAGATCTTCCAGATCCAGATAGGGAGGAAGATGACCCAGTAACTCCATTCTATGGTGTTGTCTAACCTCAGGGCAAATAACAGAGAAAACAGCAGCAGGCAGGTGAAGACCAAAAACTTACTAAAAAGTAAAATTATAATTATGTTAATAATTATAACAGCTTATTTGAAATGATGAGTTCAGGTTATTGGTAAATAAGTAATTCCTGACAGGGCCTGGAAACCTGTTTAAGGGAGAGCCAGGAGGAATGTAGCTACTGACCTGGTTTAATGATAGAATTCATATCTGCAATTGTAGCATAATAAACATGGCAATAACTCAAACTCAGTACATTTATACAAACAATCCAGAGAGTTCCAAATGTAAATATGGCAGGTAATTTGAAGCAAGAAAAAAATGTTGAGAAAATTAGTTGCATATTCGTCTTTATTTGGACTGTCTTTGGGGATAAAAGACATATAAAATCTCAAAAAATAGGTTTGTTATGATTTATTTTGGCAGTTATTTTCGGTGCAAATCCTTTTATATTCTTCAAGATTGTTTTGGAGCAGATCTGCTCAATTTGCTACCAGACTTGTCGAAATCTTTTAATCACTTTTAGACATCTGGTCTGACTAAGTCGAATGTTCTGTCTGACCAGTCAAAGTTTTGTCAGACCAGTTACTTGTACCTTATTTATACGCTGAGAAAGTCATATGAATAACAGCACCAAAATGCCCTGGATTATTTTTAACAGCCTTCATTCTTGTTTCCTTTCTTGGGATAGGGAGTCTTTAACAATAGACATAAATGACATGTTTTATGACTTTGCTATCACAAATTTAATTGGCTATCGTCAACGCACCTCTTACGCAGCCACATTTTTTCGTTCTTCAATCTTGTGACCTTTAGCTACGAATCCTGATCCTGACCTTTATTAAATATGCATTACGCTGAAGATTTTTTTAAAATGGACATCTTGACTGACATTTCCTTAAAAGTTATCGGACCAGACAAAGAGCGATGTATGGTAAGTGTCTCAATTGGCCCCTTAAAATGAATATCTAAATTTTACTTTATATATAGCTTTAATTTGTACAGATATATATGCGACTTTTATTGGTCATTTTCATTTTGATCAAAATGCCGTTATTTTAGAAATATGACATCATAAAAATCAGGTTTTCCCGCCATTTTAGCATATTTTGTATAAAACCGCTTATTTTCAAGCAATTTTTCTTCCAGAAAATATAGAGCGCAGCCTAGAACAAGCTTTATATTTTTACCAAAGATGCATATACCCAATACTGATTAGAGACAGAAAAATTATGTATGTTCTACACTACGCTCTATGTTTCCCATAAGAAAAAAACATCAAGAAAAAGGCATATTTTTGGCTTTTTCGTTAGATAGCAAAAATAGCATTATTTCTTATGTCATTTACAGCTAGAGAGTGCAAATAAATGTGAAAAATATATCAGAAATATTTCTAATATAATCTCTTCTTCAAAATAAATATCAAATAAACATATCTGAATGTCATTCTAAAATGCTGATTTTTAGGGGGCCAAAATTGGCTCTTATCATATATACTCCTTTTTACATCGGTCCAGAAAAGTTTTTACCAGCCTTGCAAACAGAACCAACAGATTTCGAAAAGTCTGTGCTACATTGCATCTATATGCGACATTCTAACTGTGGTGAGGGCTTTTCCCAAGACACAAATTATACTAACCATAATAGCGAGCGCAGCGAGCAAGTGACGCTCGTCCCTGCGAGCTCTAACAACAACGCCTAGGTGAAGAGAAAATTCGGACTACTGCACATTCACTCCATGGAAATTTTTTCTGCAGTAATTTGGACCCACAATGCATCGCTTCGTAAGGCTACATTCTCGCGAGAATAACAACAAAAGTTCAGCAAAAAAAATAAAAACTTCCTTGATTTAATGGATATATTGCAGATAAATAGTTAATAGCGAGCGCAGCGAGCATTGCGAAGCGACGCTCGTAACTGCTCTAATGACAATGCCTGGGCGAAGAAAAAATTCGAACTACTGCACATTCATTTGATAGAATTTTTTTCCACAGTAATTTGGACCCACAATGCATCGCTTCATACACAACGCTAAAGCAACGTTCTCGATAGAATAAGAACAAAAGTTAAATGAAATAATAAACTTGCCTTGATTTAATGAATTTGTTGCTGAAAAATGGTCAATAATTAAACGGTTCTTCATTGAAATCAGCCCTGTACAGGCTTCGGTTTGGTAAAGCAAAATGCATACGACGTCATGTGTCGTCAGAGTCGTAGACGCACCGAATGTCACATGCGGTTTGACGAGCCCGATCTAAATGAAAAATGGATAAGTATCTGCGCTCTAACGGTCGCACCGTCAACATATTAAAACGTTCTTCATTAAACAGCACTGCTCAGACTTTGTTTCGGTAATGTAACTTACACACGACATCATGTGACATCAGTCTAGACGAACCAAATATCATGTTCTGTTTGCGAGCCTGATCTGAGTGAAAACTGAATAATTTTCTGTGCTCGTCCCAACGGTCGCACCATTAACATATTATCTTATATGTCTCTGCTGAAACCAGGGACCTATATACTAACAGGCTAGTATATAGGTCCCTGCTGTCAGTGCTGAAACTAAACACATTTATATTACACATGTTGATTTATGAACTAGAAAAGTACTTGGTACATGTCCCGTAAATACCTAGGGTTAAAATCCTGAAAAAGGGTTTTCAAATTCATTCTCATTCATCCATATCGATCGGGGTAAAACTAAAAAGCCTTAAATTAGTCTTTCATTACAGATTCATTCTTGCAGCTTCTTCCATGACGCTCATATCCTTGAAAAAATATCAAGCTTGATATGATAAAGGCTTAATATTTTCTTAAATTATCATAGAAATTGACACTAAAAGCACTAATATCAAGAAAGTAATGCAGTAAAGTTCTCAATAATATCTAAAAAATCATTATAAATACTTTTTTATTTGATGTAAGTATTAGATATGACGTTCAGAATGTAAGTCGTAAACAATGCAAATATTTATCTGCATAACAGATTAATGATATTACCTCAAACAAAATAATATTTGTTGGTTTTTTTTAACGTTTTTAATTAATTCATCGTATAGAAAATGCCTATTCATACCATTTTTAAAAAAATTTTATTTGTTCTCTTCCATAAAGAATAGAAAGAGAATGACTTATTCAATCAGTCGCCAAATTCGAAATTCCCGTAAAAATGTCAGAAAATGATTTTGGCGCAATGGAATCAGCCAGTACTATAATAGAAGCAGTTCAGAACCAAAATGTGCATGAACTCTCTATGTTGGTAGATAAAGGTGAATATGACTTGAATAAGAGGGACAAAATGGGAAGAACTGTGTTATTCTTTGCTGCCTGTCGAGGAAATTCGGAAATTACTAAGACACTGTTAGAAAACGGAGCTGATGCAACAATTGTAGATAGGAATGGAAATACTCCTCTGCATTGGAGTGGTCATTGTGAGATTATTGACCTTCTTATGATTTATGGTGGCGATGTCTTTGCAAGGTATGTATTTGAAAAAATTATAATTGCCCTGTTCAAAAAAATCCTATTATTAGCTCACCTGAGCCAAAGGCTCAAGTGAGCTTTTCTGATCAAAATTTGTCCGTTGTCTGTCGTTGTTGTCGTCGTAGTCATTGTTGTTGTTGTTGTTGTTGTCGTTGTTAACTTTTCACATTTTCATCTTCTTCTCAAGAACTGCTGGGCCGATTTCAACCAAACTTGCTACAAAGTATCCTTGGGCAGGTCCAGGAAAATCACTATATTTAGCTATATAGGTAAATCTACCTATATAGCTTTATTTACCTATATAATATAGCTATATTTAGCTATTTCAGAGTAAATTTCTGTTTTATGAAAAGCAGACAAAAAGTCGCATAATGAGGCAGTAGTAGTTTTCAACTTTGAAATGAACTGAAAACAATTCACCAAAAACCCACTTACAAAAATGTTTCTCCTTCTGGGCAATTGCAATCAAAGATCTAAAGTTTTGGGGCTATGTATAACAGTTAATCTATGGGTAAGCAGCTACTTTAACAAAAGAAGCAGTTTTGGTCAACAAGATAATTGATTG